>NC_053491.1:354230218-354343760 GCF_905171775.1 Rana temporaria
CTAAACAAATATTGTCTAAATGCAAGATACATGTGTAGTCTTGCTTGAACCCTGGTGTCCTTTGTGTTTAGATGAGTTATGCAACATTGACAACTACCACACTTTGTCCAGGAAGCTTCCTGTAATAGTGACCAGTCACAGCCGCCCTCTATGGTTGTGCAGGGTGACTGGTCTTGTATACATCTCCCCTCCCTGTCCTAGAGAGAGGACCTCCTGTGTCCCTCCTCACATCCCTTACACTCTACACAGGCTATATACACTCACCAGACACTTTATTAGGTACACCTGTTCAATTGCTTGGTAACACAAATTGCTAATCAGCCAATGATATGACAGAAACTCTATGCATTTAGGCATCTAGACGCAGTGAAGACAACTTGCTAAAGTTCAAACCGAGCATCAGAATGGGCAAGAAAGGGGATTTAAGTGACTTTGAACGTGGTATGGTTGTTGAAGCCAGATGGGCTGGTCTGGTGTGTTTCAAAAAATGCTGATCTGCTGGTATTTTCACACACAACCATCTCTAGGGTTTACAGAGAATAGTCCGAAAAAGAGAAAATATCCAGTCAGTGGCAGTTGTGTGGACCAAAATGCCTTGTTGATGTCAGAGGTCAAAAGAGAATGGTCAGACGAGTTTGAGATGATAGAAAGACAACAGAAACTCAAATAACCACTTGTTACAACCAAGGTATGCAGAATACCATCTCTGAACGCACAACACATTGAACCTTGAAGCAGATGGGCTACAGCAGCAGAAGACCATACCGGGTGCCACTCCTGTCAACTAAGAACAGAAAACTGAAGCCACCATTGGACAATAGAAGATTGGAAAAACGTTGCCTGGTCTGATGGGTCTCGACTTCAGCTGCAACATTCAGATGGTAGGGTCAGAATTTGGCATAAGCAACATGAACGCATGGATCCATCCTCCCTTCAATCAACGGTTCAGGCTGGTGGTGGTGGTGTAATGGTGTGGGGGATATTTTCTTGGCACACTTTTGGCTCCTTAGTACCAATTGAGCATCGTTTGAGTATTGTTGCTGACCATGTCCATCCCTTTATGACTACGGCGTACCTTCTTATGGCTACTTGCACCATGTCAGAAAGCTCAAATCATCTCACCACTGGTTTCTAGAACTAGACAATGAGTTCACTGTACTGTAACGGCCTCCACAGTCATCAGATCTCAATCCAATAGAGCACCTTTGGGATTTGGTGGAACGTGAGAGTCGCATCATTGATGTGCAGCCGACAATTTTGCAGCAACTGCGTGATGCTATCATGTCAATATGGACCAAAGTCTTTGGTCCATATTGGCATGATAAACATGGACTTTGCATGGTCCATGTTTTCAACTCCTTGTTGAATCTACGCCACAAGGAATTTAGGCAGTTCTGAAGGTAAAAGGCGGTCCAAGCTGGTGAGTGTACAGCATAAGGATGATGTCACTGCTACTTTTGTATCCTTTTGTAGCCTTTTAGTAATTTATTTAAATTAGAGTTTTTATTTCTAGTGTTCAGCTTTACTCTGATAATTAAAATGAAAAATGTTCAAATACGTGGTCTTTATACAGGCTGAGTAATTAGGGATAATGCCCAAGTCACTACATTGTGTATATAAATCCACAGAAACAGATAAAAAAGGAAAATCACGCTTAGCAGCATATGATTATGTGCTTACCGCCTCCCGGAGTTGTAGCCAAACTGTTTACATTCATAGTATATTTTTATTTCCAGATCCTCTGCTAATCATCTTGATGAACATGTTGGGAGAACATCATTTATTGTGTTTCGGTGATACCGAAGATTAAATTCATGTCAGTCTCACCATATGCTACCAGGGTACTCCGTAAATGTCACACTAGTTGTTATGCAAATCAAATCTGTCTAGGTATTAAAAAACTCAAATAAAGATTACCAGGAGAGATGTACTGTGCATGTTTACACAGCAAGAGGAACATTTCCTAGGAGCAGTAGTACATTTTCATTTAAGCAATTCTTAAAGGAAACCTCTATTTAAATCGTGTCAGAACGCGGTGACGTAAAACACAACGACGTGCAGAAAAAAACAAATTTCCAATGCTTCCAAGCATGTGTCGACTTGATTCTGAGCATGCGTGGGTTTTTAACCAATGCTTTTGCATACTAACCATCGGTTTTGACCTATCGGTTATCAGTTCATCGGTTAAATTTTAAAGCAAGTTATACATTTTTTTAACCGAAGGATAACTGACCGATGGGGCCCACATACGATCGGTTTGGACTGATGAAAAGGTCCTTCAGTCCGTTTTCATTGGTTTTGACCGATCATGTGTACGCGGCATAAGTTCACCTTTTCAGAACTAACACTGAATACCTTCACCCCCCCAGTCTCAGCTGTACTACCTCAGTGGATGATGAGCTGTCAGTGCCCGGTGTAGTGGTCTGGCTTTTTTAAACACTTGCTGTTTTTCCTCTTCTTACCGCAGTGTATACGGGATGGATCACAGCAATCCTGATTGGTCAGTGCCGGCACAGGGCAATGCTTTGGCTTATCTCGGAAGCCCAGATGAAAAAAGGAGGAGAAGAGCAGGGATGCTACACTGGTGAAACGAGCACTGACTCACTCACCCATGGAGGGGGGACTGCAGGGGGTAGGGAGGGTGTAAAGTGAACTAACCCTTTTAATAACCTAGCCCATAATTCTGGAAATCTCCTAGTGAAAATCATAGTTGCCTTTGTAAGCGGGGCCATTTGCTCCGGCACATGTGCGGGGGTACCTCTCCTCTTCCCTCGTGTATGTGCTCATCAATGCCCGGAAACAGGCATGGCCGTGTTTCTGTCCCATGTTACTACACACCCTGTATTTAAGATGGAGCTGAGCCTGTACCCTCTCAACCAGTCCAGGGTACCTCACTCCCAGAGATTGAATGGGGTCCCTCCGTGCACCTAACATGAACCGCACTTAAATAACTCCTTCTCTCTCCCGTACCATCCCGTACCTTCTGAAGACGTGGAAAACAAAACGTACGTCGAGGCTGTACCTGGTCACGCACGCACCAATTGTAACTTCCGGTCCCGCTGGTTCACGGCATTAGCGAGGTGGAACGCACGCCAGTACATGCAGCCTTCCGGGACACTTATCCCATTTGACACGCAAGCTAGCCTCAGTGCCGGGTTCGGGGCACTTTTTAAAGTAAGAAGCCACTTGGCTGTTTTATGCTTTACATTTTTATTAAAACAATATTACACTATTTTGGCATTTTTCGTTCTTTGCATATCCGCATGGGAGTCTTTGTACAGCAAGGGAGTGAGGGGCATCCACTGATCCACTAAGCAGGTTTATCCTGAAATAGCGCACTTGACCTCTTTTTTAATTTAAAAGGGTCAACTCCATTTGGTAAGAAGCCATCTTATTTTTGAGCATTTCGAGTGTCTATCTACAGCTGGTGAAGGTGGATCGTTATACAGTTTATTTGGTTTCATTCACATAGGAGGAACATATGGACTTTTTGATGGACTTTATTTTGCATGAAGCACATTATTTCATTTTTTTTTTCCACTTCAGACGTAACCATTTACCACGAGAAGGTAGCGAGACTTGCCCGCCATTCATTTGCCCGCCATATCCCCTTCCTGGTTTTTCGCATCATATGTGGAATTTTTTTTTACTTTTTTATTTTTTCCCCGTTTCCAAAAGGGGCAAGTATATATATTGTTTACTGATACAACATTTTCAAACTTTTCTACCTTCGTTATTATGACCCTTCTGCCCCCCCCCTCACCCCTCCCCCTGGACCTCCAGTTACCTTTCTGTATCTTCTAATCATTCATATTTTCTATCTTATTACTTTCTTATGTTGTATCCAACCTTAAAATACATTATTTCATTTGATCTCTTTCTTTGCACAGGTTTTTTTGCACAGTTGTAATACATGTCAATTGATACACTCACCATTCATCAATGAGTGGTTTTGGGTACTTTTATGTATTGTGGATTGGCCAATTCCTTGATCACTATTTGCAAAAAAGCGTCACGGTCACTAAAGCCTATTTGAAGGATACAAAGGACCTCCTCATTCAATTGGATGAAATAGACCTTGCTGATCAAAAAGATGTGTTCTTAGTAACAGCAGATGTGTCCTCGTTATACACAGTGATACAACACGATGACGCACTTTTAGCCCTTAATTGGGCACTTTGTGTAAGGGATGATATCTCACATACCCTAAAAGTATTTTTGCGTAACTGTCTAGATTTCTGCCTAAGTCATAACTATTTCTGGTATGATGGTTGTTTTTACTCCCAGAAGAACGGCGTTGCCATGGGGGCTAAATTTGCCCCCAGTATAGCCAACCTGTTCATGGCAGAATGGGAAGATAAGACCATTTTTAATGCCAGACCCAAGGAGTTATTGTTTTACCGAAGATATATTGATGATTTATTTTTTATATGGGTGGGCTCTCTTTTAACGTTGGAAAAGTTTTTAAATGATCTTAACACCAATACCTGCAATATAGTTTTAACTAGTGAATACAATCTACAGAGTATACACTTTTTGGACTTGAACATTTTCAGGAATGGTAATAAATTGGGTACTAAAGTATATTTTAAGCCAACTGATGCGAATAGCTACCTCCCAACACAGAGTGGGCATCATCCCATGTGGCTTAGAAATATACCCAAAGGACAACTAATGAGGGTGAAACGTAATTGCACTGATGACAACGACTTTATCTCACAGGCCAAGGTCCTTAAAAGAAAATTTGTTGAAAAGGGCTATAAAGACGCTCAGTTAGACAAAGTCATCAACGATCTATCCCTGATACCAAGAGCAAATTGCCTTCTCACAACTAGGCCCAAGACCACTATCAATGTGCATGAGTGGAGTTTTATTTCAGGGTTCCACAGCCAGTACAAAGAAGTTGAGAGAATTTTTAAAACCCATTGGCATGTCCTGTTTTTGGATAAAGTTTTAAACACAGTATTACCCACTAATCCCGGGTTCATCTATAGAAAGGCAGTCAGCATCGGAGACAAAATTATAAAGAAAGTACTCGATGCCCCAAGGAAACCCCCATCTTTTTGGGATAAGGACTGTTTTTTCCCATGCAGAAAATGTCTTCCTTGCAGGGAGGCTGACAGATCTAGAGGCCCTATAGAAACATTTACATCCACATCAAACGGAATCACTTTCAATGTTAAAGAGTTTATTACCTGCAACACCACCCATGTGGTCTACATGTTGGAATGCCCATGCAAGTTGATGTACATTGGGAGAACTAAACGAGCCCTAAGAGTGAGAATTGCCGAACATGTTGCAAATATTAAGCTGGGATACAGAGACCACAGTGTGTCGCTCCATTTTTTGCAACATCACAACCAAGATCCAGCCGGCCTGAAATTTTGGGGTATTGACCATATCAAACCGGCATGGAGAGGCTCTAATTTGGTGAGAGAACTCTCAAAGCGCGAGACTGAGTGGATCTATATTGCTGATACGCTCTTGCCTAAAGGCTTGAATGTAGAACTCGATATAAATTGTTTTATTAGTGATTCCTAATCTTCCATGACGTTCCACATGATTTCCTTTCTGGATATTCTGACGTAGACCCCGAACCCTTTTACTAATATATCTTTATTAGTGATTTTTATTGATATATTATTAATAATAACTTTTTATCATACTTTTTTTACCATTATTTTATCAATATATATACATATATTTTTTTAATATTTTTTTTAATATTTTTCTAACATTTATTGATATCCTCTTTTTTATTGATATATATTTTTTGATATTTATTTATCAATATTTATCTATTTATCATCACAGTCCTTTTATCCGTGCTGGTTTTTGAAAAATAAGTGCCAGCTAGTGATTAATTTGTCCGTTGACCCTCCTCTTTCCAATCGCTGGCAGCCTCTTGTCCTTTGTTGCAGTGCATCCTCATTATGATGCCGGGTGCATCAACACTCTTCTTTCCTCCCACATTCAGTGTATTTATATTTATTTATTTATTTATTTTATCCATATTTGGAATCACTCTTTCACACAGAATACCTATTTATGTAATTCTGATTTTTATCTAGTTACCTTTTTGTTTGACTATACGGGCCACTTCAGTATATACATGTCTCTCAAGCTATGCCCCCACCCTTTCTTAGTGCGATATAGCCAGCACAATATATATGGGGTCCACAAGTAAAGAGAACACATAGCTAATATTGTTCCCTCAGCTATACTGCACCTACTACCACATTTGCACTTTTTTGTGTATGTGTCTTATACAAATGATTACCAAACATACGGGGGTTTTATGTATTCAACCTGTATTTACAGTATCACTACCCATATGCATCATAGACACTAATATCTGGTGTATTTTTTGGCTAGCTTTTTCAACTGCACAGTCTTATACCTGCAGCATAAAGTCTGAGACGTTAGCAATATTGTTCACTCTGGTCTGCAATTATGTACAGCCATCTTACCCGCCCTAGTGCTTACAGATTGGCTGATGGCAGTGAGATTTCTAAATTCCTGTAACGCAGCCAGTAGATCCATTTGCATAATTCCCGCCCAGGGTTCTCCTGATTGGCCGTTACCCCACATGCACTAGCTCAATGTCATTATACATAATACGTTTCTACGTTTTTAATTTTACATTTTTGAATGCAGGAGTCATTTACCAATGATTCCACAGGCTGTACTACGGCTGGCGCATCCTAAACTTTATTTTATGGAGACATAGTACTCAATTAAAAAACGTGCAGTAATAGTCTACGTTTCCCTGCTGACCCTGTACAACACAGTTGGCGTCCGCCCCTCCTCCCGGTTCGTTGTGCACCAATCGAAACCGGAGGGCGGAGGCCTCCCATCCAATAGCTGTGGATGTCGGGGAATAAAGGGAGAGTGACAGCGCTGTGTAGCCACGCCCTCAGTCGAAGTCGGAAGTGACGAAACGCGTCAGGGCGTGGCTACATCGGCGCAACACAGGAAGTCTTTCTGCGCTCCACAAGCTGACCATTGGTTACCAGCGCTACCAGCGATACAAACACTCGTGCGGCCCCTGGTGCTCGTGGACGGCGGTGACAGCAGAACATTACAGGCTTGATTACTTGTTCATTTACTTTGGTTTTTCTGTACGGGCATTTACTTAAGGGGGCTTTGTTTTCCTGGCATTGTGTGGGATATTTTTTTGGTCTTACTTCACTATTGAGTATTCTCTTTTGCCTATATGTGCCCCCATTGGAATGACCTGTGGCAGATTCTGAAAACATAAGGAGGTTGTGCCTGAGAGGATTGACTTTTACAAGCCAGTCCTCTTACAGGCTGTGGTAAGCCTGCATCCCATTTGGGAATTTTATTATTAGTCTGGTGAATCTTTAAATAGGGTACAGGGTGCACTCACGCCTTGCTTATTGATCACCTAGTACACCACCTTTGTTTTCATATTCAAAGCTCCTACCTGGGGCTATACACTTCTTAGCGCTGTTTTATCATTTGAACCACGGTTCCATGTTTATTTTGATACTTTGTTTTTATAGCTTTATTGGGTTTTTTACCCATTTTAAAATAGCAGCTCTTTGGATCTTTTTATCAATTTTAGTTACTATTGATAAATCCAACACCTTTCCTTCACTTCTTTTTCTACACTTGGGATCAGACAATTTATTGTCCACTGGCGCCGGAAGTGCACTTTTAGTCCCATACCTGTCCAGTTGATGCACCTTTATCTTTATTAATCCATATATTTGATATATAATATCACATTACACATGAATTTTGTTTAGGAGCTGGTTAGTTTGATAGTATGTATGTTTGTTAAAGCACTTATTATATACCTGTATTATTAGCACTGATTAGCGCCCCCAACCTCACATTCTACAATTATTTGTAATCAAGGTTTGATTATTTTGGGGAGCAGCTTATATTTATTATTTGGCGCAAGATTTTTTTATTTTATTGTTTATTCCAAATACCTGAAAAAGTAATCCCGTAGGCGTTATGGTTAATTTCGTTAAAGAAATATTGTAATTCATCTTCTGTCCCTCGCCAGATGATTAGAATATCATCTATGTACCTCCGGTACATTTTAAGATTTGTCCTTTGGGTGCTGTATATCTGTTCGGCCTCCCAATGATTTAAGAAGATGTTAGCTACACTGGGGGCATAATAAGCCCCCATTGCCACGCCTTTGGTTTGGGTAAAAAAATCCCCTTTATGCCAAAAATAGTTATGACTCATTGCCATCCTCAGACCTTCTATGATGTACCGTATCTGTTCTTCTTTCATGTTGGTCTGATTGCATGGGGCCCATTCAACACTCTGTATCCCATCCTCTTGGATTATGTTGGTGTACAATGAATTTACATCAATTGTAACTAGGGTTGAGCGAACCAGAACTGTATTAGGGATTGAAGGTATTAGGGATTGATGAAGGGTGGGATGAAGGGTGGGATGAAGGCCTCTCTTCTCTTTTATACTCAGTTGGGACATGACGCTACTTGTATATCAAGACATCGCTTGTATATCAAGTTCAAGTTTATAAACCTTGTCTTGCAAAACACTCTCAAACCAAGTTACTCTTAAACCAAGGTTTTAATATATATATATATATATATATATATATATATATATATATATATATATATATATATATATATATATATATGTGTGTTACTGTTACTGGATAGGGGCAAGAATGGTAGACATTGAGTTTTGAGTTTTTATCACAGTATGATTGACGTGTTGTGAATGATTCCATTTATATCATTGTCTATTCCATTTATGTGTTTTTGATATGATAAAATTAGTATTTTTGTACTTGCACAGTGAGCTGTGCATTTCCTTTGCCCTTTTCCCTATCCCCTTTATGTCATTGGAGTCGGTTGAGCCCAAATAGGGTTTTTATTATGAGTTTTCAGTTGTAGATTAACCACTTAAGGATCGCCGCATGACTATATACGTCCTTAGTTTGAAGGTCTGCTGCCATAACCAAGGTATCCATCTTTTCAGGCGGCGGTCGTGTAAACGATAATTGTGGTCTCCAGGGCTGGACTGGGACAAAAATTTGGCCCTGGACTTCATCCAGACTGGCCCACTTTGACAGGTCTCTCCCATGGTGGCCGGACAACTCCCGCACCCCCTTGGCCACCCGAGCCCCCTCCCCCCCTTTCACTATCCACTAGTCGTTCTACTTTATTAGAGTAGAACGGCTGGTACTGGTACTCTTATAGGCAGTACCAGTGGGGAAGCTAGACATTATTTCACCCGGGGCAAAGAATCAGTTTGGTGCCCCCCCTTATGGGACAAGATTAGGCAGAAGTGAGAAACTCCCAGGCCATAGCTGTTGAGTCAGCTGTATGTCCCCTCCCCCGTGCTCCTCTGTCATCCCCCCTGCTCCTCTGGTCCTCCCCCTGCTTATTTGTTCCCCCCAGGTGAGCGCTGTGGGCAGGGAGAGGAGGTGAGCGCTGCAGGAAGCGAGAGACAGAGGAGCGGAGGGAGGCAGTGGTCCGCTGTCACTAAAGCTGGCCCACTGAGCCATCAGCCCACCGGGAAACTCCCTGTAGTCCCAATGGCTAGTCCATCCCTGGTGGTCTCTGCAGCAGATTCACTGCAAGATCACCTTTATCGGCGGCGGGAGAGGGGTCCCCCGCCGCTTTCCCGTCCCCTCTGTCGGGTCCTTTCACGTGCTGGGCATGGATACGAGTGAGGGCAAGATGGCCCCCAGCTGTATCCATACCATAGCAGGGCGGAAGCAATGTCAAAACATCACTTCCGCCCATACGTCTTAAAGGGCCAATTTATTTTTGTCATTTTTTCAAATTACAATTTATTTTTTATTTTTTATTGCATTTTAGTCTAAATATGAGATCTGAGGTCTTTCTGACCCCAGATCTCATATTTAAGAGGTCCTGTCATTCTTTTTTCTATTACAAGGGATGTTTACATTCCTTGTAATAGGAATAAAAGTGACCCAATTTTTTTTTTTAAAAACAGTGTAAAAATTAATACAATCTAGTAAAATAAATAATAAAAAAAAATGTGCCCCATCACGACGAGCTTGCACGCAGAATCGAATGCTTACGTTAGTAGCGCCCGCATATGAAAATGGTGTTCAAACCACACATGTGAGGTATCGCTGCGATTGTTAGAGTGAGTGCAATAATTCTAGCCCTAGACCTCCTCTGTGACTTAAAACATGCAACCTGTAGAATTTTTTAAATGTCGCCTATGGAGATTTTTAAGGGTAAAAGTTTGACGCCATTCCACGAGCGGTCGCAATTTTGAAGTGTGACATGTTGGGTATTAATTTACTTGGCGTAACATTATCTTTCACAATAAAAAAAAAAAATTGGGCTAACTTTACTGCTGTCTTCTTTTTTATAAAAAAAGTGTTTTTTTTTCTAGAAAAAGTGCGTTTGCAAGACTGCTGCACAAATTCTGTGTGACAAAAAGTATTGACCGCCATTTTATTCTCTAGGGTGTTAGAAAAAAAATGTATAATGTTTGGGGGTTCTAAGTAATTTTCTAACAAAAAAAAACGTTTTTAACGTGTAAACACAGAGTTTGAAAAACAGGCTCAGGGCCTAAGTGGTTAAACAGAGGCAAAGATAGCAGCTTCCTTTGCTGAATACGAAAGGGGGGTTTACTTACACTTTAACATTTTGCTAAAAATTCTTTGTGTATTAATACTGCTTGGACTGAGAAAAAGGGAACACCCCAAAAGCTTGTTTTGGAAATTCAAATGTACAGTGGAACCTCGGTTTATGAGTAACTCAATTAACAAGCTTTTTGAAAGACGAGCAACTTTTTTTAAATAATTCTGACTCGGTTTGCGAGCGTTGTCTTGCAAAACAAGCAGAATTCAAGCTAATGGGGCCTGCAGTACCGCATTTGGCCTGAGGTGCCCCCCCCCCACCTCGTGAACGGAGTCTTTTCGAGGTTTGCCGAGGTCAGCCGAACTGTCCTCTGGCTTTTTCGGTCGTTTCCGAGGCTCTCCGGCGCCCCCCGCATGGTATTGCATGCCATTGAAGTCAATGCGGAACAAATTATTTTCGTTTCCATTGACTTCAATTGGGAAACTCAATTTGATAGGCAAGGTTTTTGGATTACGAGCATACTCCTGGAACGGACTATGCTCGTAATCCAAGATTCCACTGTATTTTTTATATTGGTGAAATTACCCAAAAAATAGAGATAGACTATCACAGCACCAATATTTTATTAGATCCAAACAAACTGAGCTCCCTGTACCCAGAAATAGTGCAACTGACCTAAAAAATGTCTGATAATTGATCAGGTCACCAGACCAAGGATGTAGAGAAGTGTAGTGGATTATTTAATTGAAATCCTTGTCATCACAAGGGTTAAATTATGATTTTGATCTATACTTGTTCCTTTATTCATGACATTTTGATTAATGTGTGTTCTATTATGCATTTCAGATTTTCCTTGGTGTAGCATTCATCGTGCAATATTCTGAAGTTCAGCATAGACACCTGTTGTCTGTGCTTGCTATGCGCTTTTTAATGTAACCAATGATAAATTTGTATCTTATGGATGTCATTACCATTCAATCATATGTAAGCCTTCAGCAAATAAATGCATGCTGGCTAGTAAATAGCCATGTATACATTACAATTCTACAAGTCCTAACTGAGAAAGAAGGAGAACACGGGGCTAAATTACTAATGAATTCAGGAGCTAGTTGTATTCAGATTTTATGGAAAAAATTAAAATAAATTATAGAATGTAGTTCAGAAAATTAAAAACACACTAAATTGAATATTAGATTCATGATGGTTTATTCCTAAAGTGTTAGTAGACCTTAACAACCTCAGCTCTGGAAGGTTTTACCCCCTTCTTGACCAGGGCTTTTTTTTTTGCTATTCAGCACTGCGCTACTTTAACTGGTAATTGCGTAGTCATGCAACACTGTAAGCAAATTACATTTTTATTAAAAAGAAAATCACACAAAAAGAGCTTTCTTTTGGTGCCAATTGATCCCACCAGGTTGAAACAAAATAGATTTTGCTACATGTCATTGGTACAAAAAATCCCAGTAGGTGTATATTAATTGGTTTGTGTGAAAGTTAAAGCGTTTACAATAAGGTGACCAAATTTTTCAAATGATCCGGGATGTGTTTATGATTATATGATATATACGTTATTTCTCACATTTCGTCCATGAGAAAAGATACTTCTATTGCCCCGTACACACCATCACTTTATGTGATGAAAAAAAACGACATTTTCTGTGAAGTAAAAAATGACCTTTTTGAAACTTCAATTTTCAAAGACGAAGTTGCCTACACACCATCGTTTTTCTCACAATGTTCTAGCAAAGCGAGGTTACGTTCCACCACGTTTTTCCATTGAAGCTCGCTTCATAAGTAGCTTCTGGGCATGCGCGGGTGTAAAAACGTCTTTTTAAACGATGTTTTTTGCTACACACGGTCAATTTCTGTGAAGTAAAAAACGACGTTTTGAAAAACGACACATAAAATTGAAGCATGCTTCAATTTTTTTGGGTCGTTTTTTAGAAGACATAAAACGACGTTTTCCCCCACACACGGTCAATTAAAGTGACGTTTTTAAAAACGTCATTTTTTTTCATCACATAAAGTGATGGTGTGTACGGGGCATTAGAATTGTTTTGCAGATGACTGGCAAATTTTAAAGTGATACTAACGTTTTTTTTTCAAATAAACATTTTATACTTACCTCCTCTGTGCAATAGTTTTGCACAGAGTGGCTTGATCCTCCTCTTCTGGGGTTCCTCAGTGGTGCTCCTGGGTCCTCCTCTTCTCGAGTGGCCCCTTGGAGACCCGCATTCCAAGAGGGCACTTTGTGTTTTTACTGAGATTAAATTATTCACACGTGGACTGTATTTACTAATTAGGTGACTTCTGAAGACAATTGGTACCACTAGTTAGTATTAGTTAGGGGTATCAGGGTAAAGGGGGCTATATACAAATGCATGCCACACTTTTCACATATTTATTTGTAAAAAAAAATTGAAAACCATTTTCATTCCACTTCACAATTATGTGCCACTTTGTGTTGGTCTATCACATAAAATCCCAACATAATACATTTATGTGGAAAATGTCAAGGCATTGTAAATCTGCTTTCTTCAGCTTTAACCACTTCAATACAGGACATTCTTACCTCCTTCCTGCCTAGGCCAATTTTCAGTTTTCAGCTCTGTCGCACTTTGAATGACAATTGAGCAATCATGCGACGCTGCACATCGCAATAAACGTATATTGATTGGTTTGCGCAAAAGTTATAGCCTCTACAAAATAAGGGATATATTTATGGCATTTTTTAAGGGTAATGGCGGCGATCTGTGATTTTTATTGTGACTGTGACATTGCAGTGGACATATCGGACACTTTTGACACTCTTTTGGGACCATTCACATTTATGACAAAAAGAAGAAAAAGTGCGCTTATCAAGTGAAATATATACAGCCGCAAACTCAAATGTTTATACAAACAAAGGTGAACAATAGAAAAAAGGTGGAGTTGCACTAACAAATATAATGGTGATGTGTATCCCGTAATTAAGGGGATAAATCAAAAAAATCCAGTGCTAAAAAAAGAAAAAAATTGTAATAAAATATTTTTCTCAATAATAAAAACTGAAAAGTCTTGACAAAAAAATGTGATAACTATGATCAAAAAATCATAAGTCATTTATGTGAATAAACAAGAACATAGGTGATTTGTTCAAAGATGGTGGAAAAATCTGGAAAGAAATCAAACGGTGAACATGGATCCCAAATATCTGGTATTGATGACCCTTACCAGATAGATTGATCCTTAAGGATCAGGCCAAGCAAGCAGCCACACACCTGGACTGCACAGGGGATCGGAATCTTTAGGATCCTCAAAGTAGGTTCTCCAGCAGAGTGTCCAAGAAAAAAAAAAAAACAAATATGCAAAAAATAGTGTGATACTGTATGGAACACTTAATGGTAAATATCACCCAGTGACTGGCAGACCAACAGTGTAACAAAAAGACCACCACCACAGTACACACTGCTCCTTACCAGAGCCCTAGGGATGGCTAGCGCAAACAGCAATTGAAATTTGTGCAGCAGGATAGGGACTGGTCAGATCGATCCTCAAACGAATATTCAGATGGTATATACACATGTGGAAGAGAACTCACAATAGTGTGACATCGTTTAGGGATTTATTATGTAAGAAGGTAATGCACTTACAGCATGGTTGAAATAAAACAGCATAAAACAATTCCGGCCGGTAATGGAACGAATTCCTCTCTCGCGGTGACGTCAGCACACCTCCTCCCTTCACATTTATACAGCGATCAGTGCTATAAAAATGCACTGACTACTGTGTAAATGTGACTGACAGGGAAGGGGTTAACACTAGAGGGGGATCAATGGGTTAATTGTGTCCTAGGGAGTGATTCTAACAGTAGGGGAGGGGACTCACAAAGGGAGGAGACCGATCAGTGTTCCTCTGTACTGGAAACACACCATCTGTCTCCTCTCACCTGACAGGAAGTGGACAGATCCACAGTCCTGCTCTGTATTTGGGCAATCCCGGGTGCCCGGAAGACAACGCGGCCACCTGGCACACGCATCTGCTCCCGAGTAACGCCCAATAGACGGCCGGGAAACCCAGGACATCATATGACGCCTGCCCATGATGGGTGATGCTTTCTGCAGACCTAATATGACTATGGGCGGGATATGAAGTGGTCAAATACAAGTTCAGATTGTGTCAGGGGATTTTCTCTTCCTGTTCAACACTGCAGTGAAGCCTGGACATACAGCAAAGACAATTAAGTGGAGGAAAGGCACACACCCTCTCTCCTCATAGGTAGAAACTTTCAGCTCTGTTTGTTGAATCGTTCAGGGCTCTGCAAATCTATTTATAGCAACCTCCACAACACAAAACACAGGCGGCTTTTATCATATGTGATGGAGTATTTGTCAGGAGTTCTCAGGCTGATAACAAATGAATGGAGCAGGAGACAGCTTCGGGACATATTGCTTTGAAGAGAGGGAAGAAAACACTGCAGATATATGTGTCAAATTTCATGAATCGGGTTTACATCCTTTAACCTCTTGCCGACTGCCTTACGCATATATACTGCGGCAAGGCGGGTTGGCTTGCCCATCCCTCACAAAGTTAAAAAACACCCAAGGAACACAGTTAACCCCTTGATAGCCCCCTAGTGTTAATCCTTTCACCTGCCAGTGTCATTTATACATTGATCAGTGCAATTTTTTAGTACTGATCACTGTAATAATGTCACTGGTCCCCAAAAAGTGTCACTTGGGGTCAGATTTGTCTGCCGAAATGTCGCAGATCACCGCCATTACTAGTAAAAACTTTTTTTTTTAAAAAGTCCCTAAATCTATCCCCTATTTTGTAGACGCTATAACTTTTGTGCAAACTAATTAATATACGCTTATTGAGATTTTTTTGACCAAAAAATATGTAGCAGAATACATAAAATGGCCTAAACTGATGAATACATTTTTTGGGGGGGTATGTATTATAGCATAAAGGAAAAAATATAATATTATGTGTATTCTCAAAATTGTTGTTCCTTTTTTGTTTATAGCGCAAAAAATAAAAACTGCAGTGGTGGTCAAATACCACCAAAGGAAAGCTCTATTTATGGGGAAAAAAGGACATTTATTTTTTTGGGTACAGCGATGCACGACCGTGCAATTGTCAGTTAAATAGACACAGTGCCGTATCGCAAAAAAAGGCCTGGTCATTAAGGGGTTAAATCCTTCCAGGGCTGAAGTGGTTAAAGGGTAACTCCACTTTTGTAGGGAAAAAAATAGCAAAATAAAAATTTATATTGTATACAATTGTGTCACAAGTCATATTGTAATTGAATGTTATTAAAAATTACCTTTCTTTTTCAATCTGCAGCCGCTCTAATTTTCTGAAAATGCAATGCAATATGGCTACCTGGAGATATTCTGTACACAGAATGTGTACTGACCTCCCCCAGGAAAATAACTTCCTGATTGTGTGATTGGTTTACCAATTGTCCCAGAAGTCTGCCTAAGATTCAAGTCAGATTTCAGGCATCCCCTGCCCAGCAACTCTCCTCATTAGTGCCCTGCAGCTGCACAGCTGATGGATAATTATGAAACCACTCCTATTAGACTTACTCAGCACAGAGGATTCATTTCAATGGGCAGGGCGTTTTGGGAGCCTAAATACAGCGCTCCCAAACCGCCCCAAAGATGCTACTTGCAGGACTTTGCCCCATTGTGAAAAGTCGCACTGAAATGATTAGGAGGTGGTGTGATACATTTGCCTATATGTCTCAGTTTACTGCTCCCTGCTAGCCATATGGGTAGAGGTAGAAAGGAATTTCATGTGTGATTCATTCCTCTGACAGGTTATTGACGTGCTAATGTCCCCTCACTATTCTAAACGTTAATTGATCTATTGTGTTGTGTGAAGAAGATCTGTGTTTACCCTTAAAAGATGTGTATTGTATCATCAGGCTAAATGATTAGAGAAGTAGTATGTTAATTATTCTGATTGCTTCAGTGTATTAATTAACTCCACTGATGTCTTTATCTAAAGAAACGTGTCTGCATGGTCGGCTCCGACTTGTCTCCTATAATCTGTATGGGAAACCCCACTGTGTGAGGGGGGCGTTCCTAACAGGCTGTAACCACATATAAGCTGAGTTTTTGTGTCATTAAAGTGTCTTGTTCTAGCAGTAAGCTTGGCATGTGTGGCTTTCTGGGCGATTCCAGGGACATCCCTCCTCGTGGAATATTGGGGTGATTTTCGTTATGGGAAGAAGGGAACGTTGACGGGGATATCATACCAATATCATCACAAATTGGTTGGCAGCAGCGGGATCTTCCCTTCTACTCTCCCTTACACCAGGATTCCAAGCAGACACTGGGAACAGTGAATGGAAGGCTGCTACACCCTGCTTAAAAGAAATACACTGAAAGAACTACTGGAAGTTCGTGGAAGGATTGCTAGCAACAAAACCAAGCGGGTCATCATAGCAGAATTAATGGAGCTAGACCAGGAGAACGTGATTGCAGCAACGCCAGTGGTACAAGAGATGGAGACACCAGTGATTCAGGAGGAGTCACCAACCAACAAGCTAATGAGAGAGAAGCTAGCGTGGTTCGGCCCGAAGCCAACGCCGGATGTGGTGCTGAAAGTGATGGACATGTTAGTAAACGCAGAGCTACAGAAGGCTAAAGAAATAAGAGACGCAGAACTACAGAAGGCTAAAGAAATAAGAGACGCAGAACTACAGAAGGATAAACAAATAAGAGACGCAGAGCTACAGTTAAAACTGGCAGCAGTCCAACAAGCAGCCGCACCTTCTACGAACAGTGAGTACAGCACAGCAGACGCAAGGAAGATTCCGTTTAGCGCTTTTAAAGCTTTTGATGAAAAGGACTGTGAGATTGATAACTACCTGGCGGATTTTGAGCGACAATGTAACCTGCACCGAATAGCTAGAGGAGAGTGGGTTTCAATATTGTCAGGCAAACTGTCAGGCAAAGCTTCTGATGCTTTCCGGACCGTGCCAGATCAGGATATCCATAGCTACGCCAGGGTTAAAGAAGCGCTTCTGGCTCGTTATGCAGTAACCCCAGAGTCCCACCGACAGAAGTTCAGGGACTCACGCAAAACCACGAAAGACTCTTACGCAGAATTGGCATGCCAGTTGTCCCTGTCGGCCTCTAACTGGGTTAACAGCAGCCAGGCCACCACCGCAGAGGACATTTTGCAACTAATGCTCCTGGAGCAATTTTACAATCACATCCAGACGGATGTCAAAGATTGGGTGAGAGATCGCAGGCCCATGACTCTACCAGAGGCCGCGAAGTTGGCGGATGAATATGCGGATACTCGCAAGACAAACCAGGTCACACCACGGGTACAACCCCCACAACCAACGGCGCCCTCACACCCACCAGCCGCTAGATACCAACCACCTAACAGACCGATGACATATAGCCCTCGCTACCCACGCCAGGAGGACAACGAACAACGCTGCTTCCGGTGCAAACAGTTGGGTCACTTCAAGCAGAATTGCCCCATGAATGACAACACCAGGTCAAATTGGTCTCAACCTGGGTACCGCCCACCAGCAGCAGCCCATTGTGTAGACTCGGCTTGGGATCCCCAGGAGCTGGGTCAGGAAGAACCATTGGGCACCCCTTACGAAGCCCTCATGGTACAATCTGTTATTACGGACAACAGGGAACACCATTGTCAGCTGGTCATGGGCGACAGCCATGAGCCGGAGGGGCCTTGGAGGGAGCTGGGCAGAAAGAGGCACCGCCAGCTACCCTCCAAGAAGAAGAGGTCCTGGAAGTCATATAACCAGCGGACCTGGGAGGAGATGGAATCGCAGCGGGCGCCCCAGATGCGGGCCGAGATGTTCGCCAAGGGCCCACCGGTGGCCCCTTACACCACCACCCAGTTCCTGATGATGAAGGACCACGTGGAAAGCCTGCAGGACATGAGCAAGCAGGATCTGATCCGTGAGTACATAGAGCTGGAGGAGTGCATAAGCCGCATGGAGGAGGAGAACAACCACCTGAGGTCACAGCGGGCTGACCCCCCCAGGCTCCATGAACTGGAGATGGAGCTGGAGAAGCTCAAAGAGGAGAACCGGCGGCTGCGGAGGGAGCAGGGGGTGGCTGACCTTATGGGGCTCTGAGTCCCCTCTCCCCCCCCCCCCGGACTCTGAGCACCAGTGCTACAGCATTTCAACAAATATAATGTTTTCTTTTTATGAATCTCCTGTGATTGTCACTTCAGAGCCATAACCTGCCACCTCCCATAGCGGGACACCTAGACGGCGGCGCACAGACCCATTCGCTGTCTTCACACTGACTTCTGGTGACTTTGCAGATCGCACAAAGACTTGGGGACTGACCGCCGTGTGATCTGACGACCCGGTGACATACCTGAGTCTGAAGCAGTTGTCAAGGGAGGTCAGTCATGCCAAACGGAGTTAACCTCAGACTAAAAGCTCTGAACCCGTCAACCCTACTGGACCAGGGAAGGTCCAACCGGGTTTGCCGGAGCAGGGAGCAAAAGGGGGGCCATTGTGATACATTTGCCTATATGTCTCAGTTTACTGCTCCCTGCTAGCCATATGGGTAGAGGTAGAAAGGAATTTCATGTGTGATTCATTCCTCTGACAGGTTATTGACGTGCTAATGTCCCCTCACTATTCTAAACGTTAATTGATCTATTGTGTTGTGTGAAGAAGATCTGTGTTTACCCTTAAAAGATGTGTATTGTATCATCAGGCTAAATGATTAGAGAAGTAGTATGTTAATTATTCTGATTGCTTCAGTGTATTAATTAACTCCACTGATGTCTTTATCTAAAGAAACGTGTCTGCATGGTCGGCTCCGACTTGTCTCCTATAATCTGTATGGGAAACCCCACTGTGTGAGGGGGGCGTTCCTAACAGGCTGTAACCACATATAAGCTGAATTTTTGTGTCATTAAAGTGTCTTGTTCTAGCAGTAAGCTTGGCATGTGTGGCTTTCTGGGCGATTCCAGGGATATCCCTCCTCGTGGAATATTGGGGTGATTTTCGTTATGGGAAGAAGGGAACGTTGACGGGGATATCATACCAATATCGTCACAGGTGGTTTTCAGGAGCTAAAAGACCGCCTTGATGTGAAATGGGTCTAAATGTTTACATAGCTGTTTACATAGATGAATGGTATCATTTGTTGTCATTTGGTAATAGAGGAAGCATGCATGCACATGGGTGTATTACAATAATCCTGTATACACTGGCCTTTTCTGCCAAATCCAGCATCAAAAATGTTCAGACTGGCACTGTAACGGTCAGCACCGTTTACGACCTTCCATCATCCCTGACAGCTTATCTGACACTCCAACCATCCAACAGACATCAGACATCCCATTTCCCAGAATAACGAGACTTGCTCTGTTACTGGTTTCAAATGTATGAACACTTTTAATGGTTAGCTCTCAAGTTTATATACAGTTTTCAAGGCATGTTTCAGTGATCACAGGAACAATCAAACTCTCCACCCACACATCACACCCTGGAGGGGCTTCAATACACCTTTAGATGGCTAATTGCTAAACATTCCAGACATTTCGGCGTCGGTCTATAATTAACATGACCTAATCACTGCACCTGAGAAGTCACATTGCTTCATTAACAAAGTTCAAACAAAACCCCATCACACAATGGTTTCCCCTCAATCCACATCTTTAGACAGATGGTCTGTCTCCGACAGAAAGGTATTCACACCTGAGCATCAATAGGCTTTAAACAGTGTTATCACACAATGAAAGGCCTTTCAAGAGCCAGCCTCATTTAACAACTCACTAGCCAGGGCTAGGCATTGAATGAGTCATTATTGACCGGTAGGGTCAGAATATTCCTTGCAGACATTAAGGAATGTATAGTGGGTTACTGCCCATGCTAAAACAATCCAACATATGTCCCTTATCTCCTGGCTCAATCTGTGCCCAAAAGTCACTCCTGTTACAGGCACATATTTACATGCGTTGAGACGCATTGGTGCGCAAAAGCAGTATCACTGTAATTTTATTCTAGTGGCTAGAATATTTGTATTTTAATTATGGCAGTGTGCTTGCCTCTGAATACGAGTTTGGAACATTTTTATGCCCCTAAACATTGCTTTAAGTATTTGTTTCCTGCAATATTATGGATTTCCTTTTTAAAATTATAATCTAATTTCTTCTCTTATACTTTTATTAATTTGTTACTTTGTTTGGCACTTGTGTATCCTGCTATGTGACTATAATGTATAATATCTATGGGATTGTCTGAGCTATTTCTAAACTGCAAACATGAATTATTTATATCCATTGTAGAGTACTTTATTTTGATCTTTTGAAGGTCTTTCTATATAGTACTCTACACAGTGTGCTAACAAAGACATAATTGGCTTGAATGGCAGTTTGCATGTTGATAGGGAGTGGGATTGTGTAGGAAGAGTGCTTATTAATGCATAGGATTCTAATTGGAATTCTACGATAAGAGCATCCTTGACAGGTAATAGACTGTTGAGCTTTTGCTTTGCCCTGTTTACTAATGGCTGAGAAGCAGACAAGAGTCAGCGAGTTTCCGTGTAAGTCAGATTACCCTGTAAAATAGGAGCCTTACATGATTTGCCTTCATATATACGTTGTGGGCAAGAGGACATGCAAACATTGCACAGAGCATATTATGATTGTCAAAATTATATATTACAGTATTTTCAGCCAGTTCAGTTCTCACACCTGTATACCCCTTATGGACCAGAACAATTTTAGGGGTTAGGGGGTTAGAGTTAGGGTTAGGGTTAGAGGGTTAGGGTTAAAGGTTAGGATTAGGATTAGAGTTAGGGTTATGGGCCGTACACACGACCAAACATGTCTGTTGAAACTGGTCCGCGGACCAGTTTCAGCAGACATGTTCGGTCGTGTGTAGGCCCGAGCGTTCAGGATTCCAGCATACATTTGCCCGCCGGGCCTTTTTCCAGCGGGCAAATATTTCTGGACTTGTTTTAAAACAGTCTGCTGAAATCCTGCCCGCTCGGACATGTTCGGTCGTCTGTACAGACCTACCGTACATGTCTGAGCGCCCGCCATCCCTCGCATGCATCGAATGACTTTGACGCATGCGTGGAAGCATTGAACTGGCAGGGCCGCCCACGTCGCCGCGTCATCGTCGCAGCGATGGCGCGGACACGCCCCGCGTATTGTTTATGCGCGGATTTCTGTATGATGGTGAGTACAGCCACCATACAGAAATCCCCGGGCAGACATATACGGTGAAAATGGTCTGGCGGACCGGTTTCATCGTACATGTATGCTCGTCTGTACGCGGCCTTAGAGTTAGGGGGTTAGGGTTTCCCATTGAAGAATAAGGCTAGGACTCAGGAATTGGAACAGGGACCTCCCCCAGAGGTCAAAGGTCAGAAGGCGGGTTCCCAGAGGTCAAAGGTCACGGGGTGTGGCTGACCCACCCCTACCAAAGGGTACTGCCTACCCCAACTAAGTCGAGGAATGAACAAGTCGGATAACATTACTTAAAGTGGAACTTTAGTGGAAAAAATATGGAAAACAGACAGGATTTTTATTGGAGAAGAGACAAGTTATTTTTCTTCTGCATTACAATTCCTCACCTGCCTGTACGCCTCGTGTACTGCTCAGTGCCCAGTTTTGTCAATGTCGAGGTGAATGAAATCCCAAGTGATGTCATCTCACAGCACAGCCAATGAAAATGGTCGAAGATCGGTACCAGGAAGCCGCCCAGCAGAAGATGTCAGCATCCAGGAGGGAGCACCAGGACACAGTAGCGCTGTTGAGTATAGTTTTGCTTTAAATAAAAAAAGCAGAACATATATATTTTTAGTATAGCAAGGCTAAGGCAAGGAAATATTGTCTTGAAAAATATTATTATGTGACAAAAAAAAAAAGTCAAATAAAATCAACAAATTCCAAATCATAAAGTCTCTCCAGCAGAAACTTCTGTGATAAATTTCAGTGTCCTTAGTGCAAATATACCGTTATCTTACTGGATTATTCACAATCTATATTTGTGCAACCAAAATCTCCTTGTGTGTGCAACCACCACCATCAGATGTGCCCTTACCTGAAGGATTGGACCTTACATATAAATGCTTGGTCAAACAGGCTTGTGTTCTCTGTAGGTCAGATATAGAACTTTCAGGTTCCTCAAAGTCTATTGGAATCTCTGCTGGACTGAGCCTCCTCATTGGCTGAAACAGCGAGTGAAGAGGGAGCATGGGCGCATGGGCGTGTGACTAATAGATACACAGAGGCTTCCCGGGAGCCAGCGAGCGAGCATGAGCACTCACCAGTGGGTAGGAGCTAGGAGCTCTAACGTGGGACCTAAGAAGAGGAGGATCAGGCTGCTCTGTGCAAAATCACTGCACAGAGCAGGTACAGGTGCATCTCATAAAATTTGAATATCATTAAAAAGTTAATGTATTTCAGTAATTCAACTCAAAAAGTGGCACTTATATATTTTATATAGATGCGTTACACACAGAGTGATATATTTCAAGCATTTGGTATGGCTTACAGCTAGTGAAACCCCAAAATTCAGTATTTCAGAAAATTTGAATATTACATAAGACAATAACAATAATAAAATAGGATAAAAAGAGGATTTTTAATGCAGAAATATTGGCATAGGCTACTTTCACACTGAGGCGGTTTACAGGCGCTATAGCGCTAAAAATAGCATCTACCAAGCACCTGTAAAGAACCTCTCCTGTCACTCCAGTGTGAGAGCCTGCGGATTTTCACACTGGAGCGGTGCACTTGCGGGACGTTAAAAAAAGGCCTGCAAGCAGCATCTTTGAGGCGCTTTAGGAGCAGTGTATAAACCGCTCCTTAAGCGCCCCTACCATTGAGATCAATAGACTGCGCCACTGAAGCGCCTGCAAAGCGGCGCTATGTGGTCGCTTTTAACCCTTTATTCGGTCGCTATTGGGGGTTAAAAGCGTCGCTAAAACAACGGTAAAGAGCTGATAAAAATAGCGGCGCCGTCATCCCCGCGTCTCAGTCTGAAAAGGCGCAGGGGCACCGCACCCTAATCCATGCGCCTGGCCCTAATCTACATGTGGGGCACCGGACGCAGAGCTCTAATTGCCTTAAAAAAAGGGTGGGCTCAGGGGCGCAGAACACTGCGTCCTGAGCCCACCCAGTTGTGTTACAATAGCAAAATCATTTTGTCTTCCTCATTCTCCTGCCCGCCAATCAGGAAACGGGTCCAGAGATCTGTCACCCGATTGGCCGAGAGGAGAAGCGATCTTATTGGCCGCCTAGGAGGAGGAGGGAGGAAACGCAGGAGGAGGAGACGTAGTGGGGAAGCCGCCCCCTCCAATAAATATACCACCAGCCACCCCCGTTGAACAGATTGATAGCAGCAGGAGCCATTAGCTCTTGCTGCTGTCAATCAAATCCTGTGACACGGGAGCCGGGGGCAGGGCCGTGTCCCTCTGTCTATGTCAATGGACGCAGCAGTAGGACTCAGGAGCAATGCTGCACGGGTGCCTGGAGCACCGGCAGGGAACCCCAGAAGAATCGGGGCTGCTCTTTGCAAAACGATTGGACAGGGCAGGTAAGTGAAGGCAATTTTGTTTAAAAAAATAGAGTTTACAACCCCTTTAAACACTGAGCTGTCAGCCCAGAACATTAGAAGCACACTGGATTTCTGTCAGATTAACTGATCTGTTTTTCAAAGAATAAAATATGTGGAAATGTGCATTTATTGGAGAGATGTACTGCATGTTTTCTCTATTATTGTGCCCAGACCTTTATCTGCACATCTGGTCATACTGTGATGCCTACATATGGCTTAATTTGTAATAACAACACATTTCAAGAATGGTACAGGGTACACAAAATAAACAAAGTAGTCTT
The DNA here is from genome assembly GCF_905171775.1 of Rana temporaria. Lineage (NCBI taxonomy): Eukaryota > Metazoa > Chordata > Amphibia > Anura > Ranidae > Rana > Rana temporaria. The sequence continues at coordinate 354,254,659 of NC_053491.1, forward strand.
TGCAGTTACTGATATATGCATTTGCAACAGACAGTGTAAATTCAATTCAACAGACTGAATAAAAGAAGTAGCCCAGTGCAGTTGACCATGTAATATAGATGATAATTTGTTCCAGAAACATGCTTGTAATCCAAAGCACTTGTATATCAAAGCATTTTTTTACAGGGTATAAAAGAGAAGAGAGGCACCTCTAAGTGTAGCAATAAGTTGCTAAATGTTGTACCTTCATTAAATGTAACCATATTACTACACTTTGAGGCTCCTCTCTTCTTTTTTATACTCAGTTGTGACGCTACTCTTATATCAAGACATCGCTTGTATATCAAGGCAAAATTTGTTAAAACATTTTGCTTGTCTTGCAAAACGCTCTCAAACCAAGTTACTCTCAAACCAAGGTTTTACTGTAGCTTTTTTTTCTAGCTATTCTGTAGAGAAGAGATGCTGTCCAGTTGGAAAAATGTAGAAAAATAAGGACCATACCCTGAGGTGAAACCGCTGTTAAAAATGGTCCATGTTATTATATACTCATCTTACTGTTTTCCCCTCTCCTGTTTCTCTCTCAGGCTGTGTCCTGCGGAATTACTTGACACTGTTGCCTCAGGCATGACTAATTAGATTGTGACAGATATTCAATGTAGCAGAAAATGTTCATGTTCAAACCATGTCAGTTACGTTTACTACTGCAATGTCAGCTACGTGTGCAGGCAATTACACTGGAAGTGTTACATAATTCATTGTTTTTAATATTCTTAGTTTTTAAAAATCAATCTCATTGGCAACAACTGAAAAGTGGCCAAAGTGTCTGGACAAAGATCTGCCTACACCCTAAGATCTGCCTAGGTAGGTAGTTGTTAAGAGGGACGTATGGCCAAAGTTTTTTTGGCCATGCTTCTCTTGTGGGTAACAGGAGTGCACTTACATCTGCTGTGCTGTAACGCAGGGTCAGCGAAGAATGGGGTTTTTCTCACTCTCAGCTAATGTAACAGAGCCGATCCAGGATCCTGACAATATTGTTGGGGTGCTCCCTGGTGCCTGATTGACAGCTGTCTCTCAGCTGAGAGCCAGAACCAGCTGATCCCGCCCCCTCTCCAGTGAGCGCTGGAGGAGCAGAGCAAAGAGCAGTGACTGACAGTCGCCACTCGGACATGTGATCACTTAGTTCTATGCCTTAGAGCTGATGATGGACAGCTGCAGCATTAGTCCAATGCTGCAAAGAGGTGAGTATGTATGTTTATTTTTTCTGTGCAAGTCAATTTCAGGCTTATTCGATTTGAATGGGATGAAATTACACTGCACCGCACCAAAAAGTAGTGTATGCACTACTCTTTGAAATAAACCACAACCGCATTGGATGGTAATTTTGTACTGTGCGATCCGGTACGGGAAAATGCACTGCGTTTGTGTATTTGGGGTGTAATGATTAAAGGAGTTGTAAAGAATTCTATCTACAATCTATGCATTAGGGTGAAAAAACATCTGATGCTGCCGCCCCCCGAGCCCCCGTTATACTTACCTGACCCCTCGAAAGTCCCGAGCGCGGTCCCGAGTTGCTCTTCGCCACTCAGCCTGGCCGCTGATTGGCTAGAGCGGATGGATTGAGAGCAGCGCAGCCATTTGCTGGCGCTAATGTCAATCACATCCAGTGACACGGCACGCTGAGGGGCGGGGCCGAGTGATACAGTGAGCGGCTATGTCCGCTTGCTGTATCACGGGAGCGTGCCCGCAATTACTCACCACCATGCGAGCTCTCTCGCATGACTGTGGTCAGTACTTGCGGGGAGGACCAGAGACAGCCGCCGAGGGACCCCAGAAGACATAGATCGTGGTCACTCTGTTCAAAATGAACTGCACAGTGGAGGTAAGTATAACATGTTTGTTATTTTAAATGAAACATTTTTTTTCCTATATTAACCCTTTAAGCAAAAGATGTTTGTGTGAAATGCGTCTACGTGACCTTTGTGTTGGTGTCTTTGGTGTTATCACTTTGAACAATAAAAGGCAATCTGGATGTGCAGCCATTTATTTTCTTACAAATTTCTTACTTGGATATATAAGCATTTTTTTCACAGGGTATAAAAGAGAAGAGAGGCACCTCTAAGTGTAGCAATAAGTTGCTAAATGTTGTACCTTCATTAAATGTAACCATATTGCTACACTTAGAGGCTCCTCTCTTCTCTTTTATACTCAGTTGTGACGCTACTCTTATATCAAAACATCGCTTGTATATCAAGGCAAAATGTATTAAAACATTTTGCTTGTCTTGCAAAATGCTCTCAAACCAAGTTACTCTCAAACCAAGGTTTTACTGTATTATATATGATTTAACTTTGCACGGACCACCACAGCAGATCACAAGGGCAGTGTGAATGGAATGCGGTGCGGGACGCCGTGCAGAAACGTCTAAAGAAAACATACTAACATTTTGCCCACCTTTGGTTCTAATGCACATGGAATGTATGTAGCTGATTTAAACGGAAGGTTTATTAAGGGTTTAAGGGGGCTCTTATCTTGTGTAATTGTAGATATCTAATCTTTGTAACAAGATTTTAGACTTGAACTGCACTACTACTAGGAATAGAATTAACGGAGAAACTGCTTAATCGAGAACCATATAGCTCAATGGTATATTAGGTTCCTGGAGAACCTGGGTCCTTGTCCCAAATTTAGATGTACAGCTCACTGAATGGCTGCTGGGTCGTTGATCTGTGTAGTATAAAGTGCCTCATATGGGCTTTGTGATGGCAGAATGCCATCATGACGATTAAAATTCAAAGGCCTGCGGATAAGTAAAGTTTGGTGCCCCTGCTCAGGAATGGTCAAGACTTGATGTTTCTATTTCTGTACCTTGTCATCTGTTCTCAATTGAGTAAATGTTATGTTTTAATTTCTAATTGTGTGTTTGTGTACGTTATCATTCATCGGACTATAGCAAGAGCCTTGGGCTGTATACATTATCAGTTTCCTTGGGGTCATTGAAATACATTTTTTTAAATGACAGTGCCAGACAATACAGTTGAAGATCTAATCATTTATTGCCAGATTATAAGATCAAGTCCAAGCACTACATCATACTGTTACAGAATCAGATGAAGAGAACTTTCAGTTGCATGGCCAAATTCTGGAATGATCACTCTGTGATGCAAAAGACACATGATCAGATTTGTGGTGCATGGCCTCTTTTATATACCAAGTACATAAAGACGTGTTGCGCTTTTAATGCACAAATTATAGCAAAGAAACTAGGGCTCTGACAGATTGGACAGGTGGTAAGAAAACACAGATGGGCGAGTATACCTTGGTGATGGACTATTAGGAGGCACTGTCACTTTGCCATAAATTGGCAAAGTTACACTTTCTCTTTATTTACTTTATCCCTTCACCATAATGATAGGCCACTAAGGCTCAAGCGTTGCATCCTGGAGGTAAAAAAAGAACACATACTCCGCAATACCCATAACAGTACCTAGCACCAAAAATACAGAGTGGTGGGAAGTGTACCAAAGGTGAGTATTTTTTTTTGAATAATTCTTTATTTTTATTTTCCGTATATTTCTTCACATCACTTACATATACATTCGACTTCCATCGAAGACAGTGTACATCACATTTATAGATACAAACAAGACAAGTACAAGGGAGAAAAAAAAAAAAAAACTCAATATCCCTTCCTTCTCCTCTCGCCCCTTCCCATAAAATTTTTTCCCTATTAGGGTGTTCCTTCTTTTATATTCTTATGTGCTTATCGTGTTTTCCATATTTATTTCGTGTTTTATCGTGTATGTGTTTCCTTTTTCCTAGTGTATGTTTATGTTTATATATATATATATATATATAAATATAAAAAAAAAAAAATTACGTATCTACGTATTTATTTTATTGGTGATATCTATGTGTCTGTGTTTATTTTGTGTGTGTTGTCTTATATCTCTAGTGTTTGAGGTGTTCCTTATATATTTCCCTTTGTGAATTATTTACATCCACCAAAAAAAAAAAAAAAGTAGGAAAACCCCATTCAATGTCCATTTCCTCCCCTCTCCTCTCCCTTGGGTAGGAATGACAAGTGCGAGTAGATGAGAACAAGGAAAAAATAAACTAAATAATACCAAGAGAGAAAGAAAAAAAAAAAAAACAAACAAAGAGAGAGAAAAGAATAAAATAAATAAATAAATAAATAAAAAAAAGAGAGAAAATTACATAACATTCATTCAATATTGTAGTTTGTCTTCTCCAATAAGCATCCGATATATTTTTAGAGAGAGGAGTGAGTATATGTGGCTACGGAAAAGAATACGAGAAGTAAGGAGACAAACTCCCTTCATTACTCCTGTTACATCTGTAAGGAGTAGTGTTGAGCAGAATATGCCATATTCGATTTTGCGATATATCTCGAATATATATTCGAATATTCGAGATATATTCGCTAAATTCGAATATTCGTGATATTTTATCGAAATTAAATGATTGCGATTTTTCGCTATTGCGAATGCGAAAATAATTGCGATTTTTTGATAACTGCGGTAGGAGCACTCTGATTGGCTCAGAATATTCGTGATATTTTATCGAAATATCGCAACATGCGAATGCGATATTTATTGCGCAATTTCGAGAAATGCTGGAGGAGCGCTCTGATTGGCTCAGAATATTCGTGATATTTTATCGAAATATCGCAACATGCGAATGCGATATTTACTGCGCAATTTCGACAAATGCTGTAGGAGCACTCTGATTGGCTCAGAATATTCGTGATATTTTACAATACAAAATAATTGCGAATATTCGGCAAATGCGGAAGGAGCACTCTGATTGGCTCAGAATATTCTTGATATTTTACAATACAAAATAATTGCGAATATTCGGCAAATGCGGAAGGAGCACTCTGATTGGCTCAGAATATTCTTGATATTTTACAATACAAAATAATTGCGAATATTCGGCAAATGCGGAAGGAGCACTCTGATTGGCTCAGAATATTCTTGATATTTTACAATACAAAATAATTGCGAATATTCGGCAAATGCAGAAGGAGCACTCTGATTGGCTCAGAATATTCTTGATATTTTACAATACAAAATAATTGCGAATATTCGGCAAATGCAGAAGGAGCACTCTGATTGGCTCAGAATATTCTTGATATTTTACAATACAAAATAATTGCGAATATTCGGCAAATGCAGAAGGAGCACTCTGATTGGCTCAGAATATTCTTGATATTTTACAATAGAAAATAAAAAGTGTTTTGCATTGGTGGTGATTCTTTACTCTATCCATCTGTCACAGCCGTTTGTCAATCAAACACCTTGAAGATTGAACACGTTCATGCTGCATGCTTTGGACTTTTTTTCACTTCACATATCAAAGACATTTTTATGAAAGATTATTTTTCTATTATTGGGACTATATTTCTTTATATATTTCTTTCACTGTGTATTTCACAAGTTATTTGCGCTTGCTTATTTTATAATTTGCCCACATGTCTTGTCACTAGACATATTTTTTATTCTTGTAGAGCGACTCCATTTTCTGTCTTGTATTAAATTATGTTGTATAACATTTTTGAGTTGCTGCTGTATTCTCCCCTTTTTTTAAGGTATGCGCAATTTTTTCCTTCTTACAAAAAAAAATAATATCAAACATACAAATATTCATAACAGAAACATACACAAAGCCCCCCCCCTTTTGCATCAGAGACAATCAGAGTTCTCCTACCATACCACAGTTATCGAAAATTCGCAATCATTTTCGCATTCGCAATAGCGAAAAATCGCAATTTTTTTTTTTCAATTTGGCAACATAAAAGGATCGCCTCAGCTTAGCTACTCGGCCCAGGGTCTCTAATCATACCAGCAATGCTTTTAGACGTCGATAGGATGTGATCTGTTTTAAAAATCAAATTGAAAATTGCGAATATTCGGAATTGCGAATATTCACCGCGAAATTCGAAATATAGCGCGATTTCTCGAATATGCTATATTCGAGTCGAATATTCGCAATGCGAATATTCGTGAGCAACACTAGTAAGGAGTGGTGTTCCCAGTCTGCCCATATGTTGTTGAATCTTGCCTGTTTGTCTCTGATCTTATGTACCCATCTCTCTGCCTCCATTATTGAATTAACTTCGTTTTTCCATTCCATAAGGGAGGGGCATCTGTTCTGTTTCCAGTACCTGGGTATTAACATTTTTTCTGCGTTTAATAAGTGCGGTATCACGCTTTTCTTATAACTATTCATAGATCCTGGTGTTCCATGAAATAAAAAGTGTATGGGTGATAGTTCTATAGGTTGGTCAACCCATGGTGCTATTTCTTCCCAAAATGGTCTGATCTTTCTACAGGACCACCAAATATGGAGGAATGTTCCCTTTTCTTTGCATCCCCTCCAGCAGTTTCCATCTGCTGTGGGGTATATTTGGGCTAATCGGGCTGGCGTCTGGTACCATCTGACCATAAATTTATATGACATTTCTTGGATTTTAGAGTTTATAGATGTTGTGTATGTTGATTCTATAAGTTTTTTCATTTGTGCTGATGTTAATGTATGATTTAGCTCTTTTTCCCATTCCCTAATAAAATAAGGAATCGTGTTTTTTTGTTCACTAAGAACCAGCCTATACATTTGTGATAACAAATGGCTAGGCTTCAGCATTTTCACGCACATATTCTCAAATGTCGTAAGAGACACTACTGTCCTTACTTTTGGTTTTAATTTCATAAAAAAAATTGTCATTTGGTAATATCTCCATTCAGCCATTCTCATATTCCCTTGTGCTGCTGTTAATTCTGCTAGGGGTATTAGGGTCCCTTCGGGTGCATATCTTGAGCACATGGTATTCCCGTTAGATCCCCATGGACCCAAAGGTGAGTATTAATAGGTGGGGTACAAGTGGTACAAATACTGCAGCTGCTGACTTTTAAAATAAGGACACTTATCTGTCCAGGGCGCTTGCGATGACGGCACCCGAAGCCGATCTGGCACTCGGCTCTCGGGTGCTGCCGCCGTCATCTTCGGTGAGGGAATTGAAGCCTTGCGACTTCACTTCCTGGTTCCCTGCTGCACATGCGGACCCGCACTGCACAATGCCACAGGTCCCTGCTGTCTTCTGGGACCCGTGTGTCTCCCAGAAGACAGCAGGGGGAACGGAGAAGGTGCCAGAAGTGCCACCCGCGGGTATCTACACCTGGAAGTGGGAACAAAATACCTATATTACAGGTATCTGCTCCCTCCCTCCCTCCCACCTGAAAGGTGCCAAATGTGACACCGGAGGGTTCCATTTTTGGGTGGAACTCCGCTTTAAAGACAATTACATCTTAAGACTTGCCCTTACTGAGGCCACATATGTCATTAGCTTCTAGGTAATTTCCTTTAATGTGAGAATCCTCATACCACCCAACTCAGATCTTTGGAAGGAGATAAAGAATAGTGGGTAGAATATAAAGAACAAACAGTCTGCATAAAATGCTTACAACAGTCATATTAATTAATTCTTGGAAAAGTTTTTTCCCAAATGTTTGTTTCAATATACAAAAATATTCAAATTGTAATAGTCTAGTCTAGTGGATGCAAATATTTGGTGTCATCTGACAGATGCAAGGATCACACAGCATATCCCCCTTCGGATAAACAGAATGAAGAAGAGGGTAGCTGTTTCTCTCTGTCTCTCGAGACTCTTTGAAGAAATTTAAATATTTTATTCAAACGCAAATTTTAACTTGTAAAGGGATAAAAGAAGTGATTTGAGATAATCGCCGATTCTATTAGTTCACATAAAAGGCTGTGAAATTTCATAGGACACGATTATGCAAAAAACAAAGAGACATCTTACTGTGATGAAGTGAAAATATTTGGAGATTTCGTCTCCTATAAGATATGTTCCAACTGGGAACAGGGGAATTCCTCCCAATATAAACTTACTTCAAGATCACTTCCAGAGATTGGGGATGAGAAGTAATATTATAGAGGCTTTCCTAATTTCTGTCTAATTTCTTGTTAGGACCTTCAGTGTAGTAATACAAATAGGTCCTTGCCTCCCATCACACCTTTTCCATAGTACTATGTTCCTTTCCCATAGGGACTTACATGTAGGGCTCTCATCCAGCCAGAACCTTTGGGATTGTTTACACCACACTCAGTAGCTAGGCTTCCTTTTAACCACTTCCCTACCGCCCATAGACATATGACGTCCACAGATAGGATCTCCCATCCTGGGTGGACGTCATATGACGTCCTGGGCTTCCCGACCTTCTAGGGGGCGCGTGCGCGCCCGCGGCATCGCACAGGACCCTGTGCACATGCCTGGCGGCCGCGATGTCCTCCGGGCACCCGCGATTGCCTGCAATCACGGCAAGACTATACCACCAAGGCAATGTATACTCGCCCATCTGTGTTTTCTTATCACTTGCCCAATCTGTCAGAGCCCTAGTTTCTTTGCTATAATTTGTGCATTAAAATTGTTATTTTATTTTTTGTGTAAACACACAGGGGTGGGGTGCTCTGGACATCTGCTTTTATTATGTCAATGATGCAGTTCTATGCAGACAGAACACCATGGCAGAACCATGTTCTGTCTGAGCAGTCTGAAATAAAGTTTCTTGAGGATGATGCTAGTGGTGTGCGATCCTTCTTTTCATATTTGTTTACAGGAGTGTGAGTGGGATCTGTGCCGGGGTGCACCTGCCCTTCACAACTTAAATCGATCAGTTAAAGGAAAAAAAATTTGGGCTAAAATGTCTGTCTCCAATGAATACAGACAGAATAGTTTACAACTATTACTTTTAAAACCATTTAACCACTTGACACCCGCCTGCCGTCAAATGACGGCGGGTGGAATACTCTATTGTTCTGACAGGACGTCATATGACGTCCTGTCATTTAAAGCTTCTAGGGCGCGCGCGCGCCGCCGGCGGCGCTCGCGCACCTGTCGTGTCACTGGGAATACAGTGCGCGTGCCCGGCGGCCACGATGGCCGCTGGGCACCCGCGATTGCCGAGTAACTGAGCAGGAACGTGGAGCTCTGTGTGTAAACACAGAGCTCCACGTCCAGTCAGTGAGAGAGGAGACCAATCTGTGTCTCTTGTACATAGGGACACAGATCGGTCACCTCCCCCAGTCACCCCCCTCCCCCACAGTTAGAACACACCCAGGATACACATTTAACCCCTTCCCCGCCCCCTAGTGGTTAACCCCTTCCCTGCCAGTCACATTTATACAGTAATCAATGCATATTTATAGCACTGTTCACTGTATAAATGTGAATGATCCCAAAAATGTGTCAAAAGTGTCCGATGTGTCCGCTATAATGTCGCAGTCCCGAAAAAAAATGCAGATTGCCGCCATTCCTAGTAAAAAAAAAAAATAATAATAATCATTATTGACATGAATATGTCCCCTATTTTGTAGGCAATATAACTTTTGCGCAAACTAGGTTATTGCAATATTTTTTTTTTACCAAAAATATGTAGAATAATACGTATCGGCCTAAACTGAGAATTTTTTTTTTTTTTTTTTAAATGGGATATTTATTATAGCAAAAAGTAAAAAATATTGTGTTTTTTTTCAAAATTGACGCTCTTTTTTTTGTTTATAGCCCAAAAAATAAAAGCCGCACAGGCGATCAAATACCACCAAAAGAAAGCTCTATTTGTGGGGAAGAAAAGGACGTCAATTTTGTTTGGGAGCCACGTCGCATGACCGCGCAATTGTCAGTTAAAGCAACGCAGTGCCGGAAGCTAAATTCTTGTCTGGGCAGGAAGGAGGTGTATGTGCACAGTAGGCAAGTGGTTAAAAAGTAATTTAATTTGATCATCTAACCAACCTGTAGTTTCGAGTTTCGTTTCTGCTTCTTATTTCCTGGATCTCGGCGCTCGTCCTTGTGATTGACGTCGCCGTAGTGCATTGAACTACATTTCCCAGTATGCTTTGCGCATCGCGCATTCGCAGTTTAAAAAATCGGGCACGAGAGCTCGTTCACAATCTGAAACCCACCCACACAGCATTACAGATCTATAGAAGAAGACTGCAGCAGAAAGCAAGGGGGCGAGGTCCAGGCGGGGCAGTACAGGAGACACACAATGCTCACACCCCCTTGAAGTCTCTGGTTCACATAGAGACGCATTGCTGTAGTCCATAGGATGGGGGCGAGCACATCTTGGACCACAGAGAGAAGCTCCCATGAGTTTTCTCAGCAGGAAACAGACAACCAGGAAGTGTGGAGATCAGAGAAGGATTACAGCAACTTCAAAGCAAAAACGCACAATGAGGACATGAAACGAGGACTGCAGTAAGGTAAAGGAAGATATTTAGCTAAAAAAAATGTTTCCTTTAGTGACCCTTTAAGTTATTAATAAAACCAGCAAAAAAATCTGAGGCGATTATTTAATATAATAAAGAGTTACATAGTTAATCTGGTTAAAAAAAGGGGCAAATGATACAAATGGTAATAACTGTGTGGAGAGATGGGTTCAAAGAAAAAGTAAAATTCCAGTTCTCAGGTAGAGGTGAGATAGACTTCCCTAAAGAGATGTGCTTATTTTTAAGGATCACCTGAAGGCAGATAGAGTAGGAGATAGCCAAATGTATTGTGAGGCCCCGTACACACGACCGGTTTTCTTGGCAGAATTCAGCAAGAAACTCGATGGGAGACGTATTCTGCCGAGAAAACCGGTCGTGTGTACACTTTTCGCCGAGGAAACCGACGAGGATCTCTTCGGGCCAAAAAGAGAACATGTTCTCTATTTCCTTGTTGGGCAATGGGAAAATGTGGCTCGCCGAGATCCTCGGCGGCTTCACAAGGAACTCAACGAGCAAAACGATGTGCTTTGCCCGTCGAGTTTCTCGGACGTGTGTACAGGGCCTCATAGTTTGTCTAGCTATTGACTGCCATCAGAAAGGCCATCTCTGGGACTTCGCTCTGGGAGTGCACACACTAGAAGTTCCCCAACCCATTATTAAGGGCTCTGGTGATTTGGTACTCACAAAAATCTGTCATTGCCAGATCCTGCCTCCACCCTGTTGGCATCTCTGATTGCCCTCCATCATTCTCGCTTCTGTGCTCAGGTTCAAACCATTATCCTTCCTTGAAGAGGCCTGACATGTACCCTGTCAGTCAGATTTATAGTTCTGTAATAAGCAGAATTCGTGCTCCTGCTGATTGAGAAGTAGCTCTGACTCATAGGAAATGTGTCAGACCTCTGCAGAGAAACCATTGCTTTTACACAGAGAGCAAGGTTTCTTCTCTGTAGTAGGCTGGCAGGGGATAGGCTTTTCTACTCCGACATTGGCTACTTTCTAAATAAAATGAACTGGAAGGCTCGTTTACACTTGCTTTGGTTTCTAAAGAGCGATCTGCCACTGGCCCCTGTCTCAACCCTTCCAAACCATTAGTGTGAACAAGCCTTACGACATTGAACATCTTTTATTTTGATGCACTAGGAATGTATTTAGCTGATTTCAACTACATTTTCAGTTGGGCTTTAAAGGGTTACTAAAGGAAACATTTTTTTTAGCTGAAATTACTGTTTACAGGGTATAGAGACATAATAGTTAACTGTTTCCTTTAAAAAATTATTAAAAATAGACAAAAAACAATCATATAATGTGCCTGCAGTTTAGTTTAGTTTTTGCTGTTGTTTCTTGGTTCTCTGATGTACAGAGCCAGAGAGCCAATAGAGGGCAGTGAAGGTTTTGCAAAACGAAACTGAATTGGTGCTGAGGGGTTTTAGACACACCTCCTTGATTAGTCACCACAGAGAGAAATGTCCCAGTACTGTGGTGATCAGGAAACAGACAACCAGGAAGTGTCCAGAACAGAGAGGAATTACAGCAACATCAGAGCAAAAACGAACAATGAGGACATGAAAACAGCACTGCAGTAAGGTAAAGGAAGCTATTTAGCTAAAAAAAAAATCCTTTAGTGACCCTTTAAGCCATAGATTATTTTTACCAACTGTTTTGACACAGAAGAATCCTGTACACCAGGGGTCTTCAACCTATGGCCTTTCAGTTGTTCAGGAACTACAATTTCCATCATTCCTAGTCATGTCTGTGAATGTCAGAGTTTTACAATGCCTCATGGGATGTGTAGTTCCTCAACAGAAGGAGGGCCATAGTTTGAGGATCCCTGCTGTACACCGTTGACTCTGTCACTTGTTCTAATAACAGGAATCTCCTTCAAGCCATAGATTATACCACCCATTATAACAGAGGTACCCATCAACCACCTCTATTAATTCCGCTATCAACACAGAGAGGTTTATCAAGCCAAAGATCCCATCCTATGTGTGTGGCTGGTAAGTAAACTTTTCTAAGCTATAAATGTGTCTTTACAGCATCTGAACTCCTCGGGTTTTATACTTTCCATCATGTGGTCTGAACTTCTGAAGACACAAGATTTTCCTCTCTATTTTCAGCCCGCATCTCTTCTTGACAATAAGCTTGACATTATAAAATTTTATTGCTTAAACTTTATACGAAGCGATGGAGCTTTAAAATATATTATTATTCCTGGCAAATAATCCCAGTGAACTGAACATGTGCACACTTATAGATGGTTTGTTTTATTTTTTTATTGAAAAAAACATAAACCACTGTACTGCATGTACATCTGTAAAAGGACAAAAAGCTTTTTAAAGGCAGGGTTCATTTTAGGAGAGACTGACTTGTAAAAATGATGTTAATGGTAGCTGAATTATCAGGAGACATATATAAGTTGCCTGCTTGCCATACAGACCCAAGGTCACAGAAGTTTGTTGTTGGGTTTCTGTTCAGTAGTATGATGCATAAAAAAAAATCAATGTTGTAACCAACCTCAGGCAGAAGGCTGCATGTGGCCCTTTGGCAACCACTTCTATAAGATGTCCTCAGTCTCCAATCACTTCTGTAACATGTCCTCTTACATAAGTTGTACCTGTTTATCAGTAGTCTTCTCTTCCCTACATCTGTATATTATAAAACTTGTCTGAGGCTGTCATTAATAAAGGGGGCGGAGGGAGGTGGTGTGCCTTGGACATGGAGCCTTGCAGACACAGGTGAGCTTAACTCCTAGTGAACCAGGCAGACCTAACACACCTGCCGATCTTCAGGGGAGTGCAGAGGGTAGAAAAATAATTTGCCTACACAGAGGAGATCAAAGGTGGGTGCCGGCGATCCTCCCCAGCAAGACATGAAGGGATACTTTGTAGCCGCCAACAGGGCCGTCTTAATAGCATCATGGGCCCCTGGGCAAAGTAATGCTCTGGGGCCCCTACAATGGAGACAGGTAAACAGACATCAAGTAGGTAGGAGGCACCTTTTGGATGGAGCTCCTCATTAACTATATGAACAATCATTCTGTGCAGCAAAGAAACAGTCGGAAAAATACTACATACATAAAAGTAACAAAGCTGTCCTGTGCATATAATATATCTGCTAGATTGATGCCTCCCAAGCACTCTGACCCCTCTACACCTCAGATATCCCCCCATCACTCTCAGTGCCATCATGGGGCCCCCAATTTCGAGGCAGCGTGGGCTCAAGGACCAGCTGCTTTGGGGAAAGTGCAGGGGCCCCCATGCTGCTGGGGCCCTGGGCAGTGCCCAGGTGTGCCCTCTCATTTAGACAGCCCTGGCCGCCAAACTCCCTGGTTCACCCGAAACATCCCCAGACATGGTGCCGCCAAAATCAGCTCTTAAAGCACACTAGCGAAAAAAGGAACAGGTTGTATTTGTGCCAAAATACACCGATGTAATGGAATGCTCCGAGCGGAGATCTATCCCAGCTGCCTCTACCCCAGCATGACCACCTACAGCCCCACAATCAGCTGTGACCGGAATACAGCAACTAGAGCTGGAGCCAATAATTACAGCATCTGAACTGAAATTCATGCTCAAAGCTTTACCAACAAAAGCTGATATGTGTACCTGGGCAGCAGAAAATAAAGATACCTTCAAGTTGAAGAGGTAGAGACAATCAAACAGCCGGTTGTTGGTTTAGCATCTTATACAGTATTGGAGAATTTATCTGCCACCTCAACATAATTTTCTGCATGCTTCACATTAGAAAACGGCACTCACCAGGGCTGTCCCCTTTCATGGCTCCTCTTCATAATAACTTTAGAGTCTTTGTTAAGACGTTTAAGAGGTAACACAGATATAACACGGGTACAGGTTGGGGAAACACCCCATAAAGTAGCTGCATTTTTAGATTACCTACTTTTTTTTATTACCAACCTGGAGATATCACTACCTAATTTAATGAGAGAATTGGATTGCTATACACAATTGTCAAATCATAAGATTAATCATGCAAAATCTGAGGCAACGAACCTCACAATTTCAGAAGTTAGAAACCTTGTATTGAAACGTAGCTTCCCGTTTAAATGGGTAACTGAGAAACTAAAGTATCTGGTAATATTTCTCACACGCTCTATAACAAATACGTTTCAGTATAATTTTACACAATTGCTTACCAATATTAAAAGTGATCTTAGAAGACGGCGGAGTCTGACACATACATGGTTCAGGGAAAACTGTATTTTAAAAATTGATGTATTGCCTCGGCTGCTGTAACTTTTCCCAGCTTTTCTGGTAACAGTTCCAACTAATTTTCTAAGACAAATCAAGAGAGAGTTTATACAGTTTTTATGGGCAGATTGCCCACCTATTATCAAGCCGGACACACTTATTATGCCCAAAAGCTGTGGGGGTATTGGATTTCCAGACCCAATCCAATAATATCAAGCTGCACTGCACATCTATCTAGAATTCTGGACTGGTGTCCAGAATAAAGAGTTGGATACCTATTGAGTAATCTATTACATCTATTCCTCTCACGGCCCTGCCGTGGTCAAAGATGTCCAAATCAAGTAAAGGTACATCCTATTGTGGGTACTACCTATAAAATTGCTTGCGCAATTAAATCAAGGGTGATAAACTCATCGTTGTCAACTATGACACCAGTGATTGGAAACCCAGATTTTCCACCAGGGATATATGACCCTAAATTATGTCAATTCATCAATGTGAATAAGTTCAGAATCCAATATTTCACGGACTTGAGAGGATGGAAATCTACTATGTATATCCAATTAATGCTCTCACCACCCCGTCCATTATGGCCGGCAATCCAAAAGGACACAATTTTTTGCCGTTACTATTCGATTCAACGACAGTGCCTACTGCTTTTGAGCAATTATATGTGTCTGGCCAAATCACTAGGTGGGGCCTTTTTAGGACCTATGCAGATTTGGCTAGGCCCTCTGAATTTTATATTCTATCCTAAATAGCACTGGAAAGAGACTTAAATATAACAATCTCTGCGGAAGGAACAGAGATTTTATTTTTCACTTCGTAAATAAATTATCCATATCCTCGAGATTGCCGGAATCAGGATATAAGTTACTGACCTGGTGATATACTGTAGAACACTGGAGAAACTGCACTTCGTATTCCCGAACACAGTTGTTCATTGTTCGTTTGTGGCTCTTTCTGCCTTTAGTTTTACCTTCAGCGAGTGAAATTCATGCTCAATTGGGTTGTGATCATTTGATTGACTTGGTCATTGCAGAATATTCCATTTCTTTTCCGTCAAAAGCGCCTAAGTTGCTTTTGCAGTGTGTTTTGAATCATTGTCTATCTGTGCCGTCAACTTTGCTGCATTTGGCTGAATCTGGGCTGACAGTATATTTCTAAACACTGCAGAATTCATCCAGCTACTTCGGTTTTCTGTCACATCATCAATAAACACCAATGACCCAGTGCCACTGGAAGCCATGCATGCCCTTGCTATCACACTGCCAGCTCCACCATGTGACCACAGATGATGTTGTGTGCTTTGGATTATGAGCTGTTTTTTCCCCTCATTCTGGTACACATTAATATTAGTTTCATCCGACCAAAGAATGCTTTTCCAGAGCTGGTCTGGCTTTTTTAGATGTTTTTTGGCAGTCTTATCTGGCTTTTCTATTCTTCAGGCTTATGAATAGTTTGCACCTTGTGGTGAACCCTCTGTATTTGCTCTCGTGAAGTCTTCTTTTGATTGTAGACTTTGACAATGATACGCCCACCTCCTGGAGAGTGTCCTCCACTTGTCTAGATATTGTGAATGGGTTTTTCTGTACCATGGAGAGGGATCATGCAATCATCCACCACTGTTGTCTTCCGTGGACGTCCAGGCCTTTTACGTTCCTCAAAACATACCAAACTGTTGATTTGGCCACTCCTAATGTTGCTGATATCTTTCTGATGATTTTGTTTCATTTTTAAACACCTCATTTGAATGCATGGTGTATGTTCACAGCAATAGATTCAAAATGCAAATACCACACTTAGAATTAACTCCAGACCTTTTACCTGCTTAATTGATGAAGAAGTAACAAATGAGTAGCCCACACCTGGCCATGAAAAAGTTTTTGATTCACTTGTCCAATTAGTTTTGGTTTCTTGAAAAAAAGGGGGATGGCTATTCTTAACCGCTTAAGCCCCGGACCATTTTGCAGCTAAATGCCCAGGCCAGGTTTTGCGATTCGGGACTGCGTCGCTTTAACAGACAATTGCGCGGTCGTGCGACGTGGCTCCCAAACAAAATTGGCGTCCTTTTTTCCCCACAAATAGAGCTTTCTTTTGGTGGTATTTGATCACCTCTGTGGTTTTTATTTTTTGCGCTATAAACAAAAATAGAGCGACAATTTTGAAAAAAAATCAATATTTTTTACTTTTTGCTATAATAAAAATCCCCCAAAAACATATATAAATTTTTTTTTTCCTCAGTTTAGGCCGATACGTATTCTTCTACCTATTTTTGGTAAAAAAAAATCGCAATAAGCGTTTATCGATTGGTTTGCGCAAGATTTATAGTGTTTACAAAATAGGGGATAGTTTTATTGCATTTTTATTAATTATTTTTTTTTTACTACTATTGGCGGCGATCAGTGATTTTTTTCGTGACTGCGACATTATGGCGGACACTTCGGACAATTTTGACACATTTTTGGGACCATTGTCATTTTCACAGCAAAAAATGCATTTAAATTGCATTGTTTGTTGTGAAAATGACAGTTGCAGTTTGGGAGTTAACCACAGGGGGCACTGTAGGAGTTAAGGATCACTGTGTGTGTGTTTACAACTGTAGGGGGGTGTGGCTGTAGGATGGACGTCATCGATCGAGTCTCCCTATATAAGGGATCACTTGATCGATGCGCCGCCACAGTGAAGCACGGGGAAGCCGTGTTTACATACGGCTCTCCCCGTTCTTCAGCTCCGGGGAGCGATCGCGACGGAGCGGCTATAAACGAATAGCCGCGCCGTCGTCCCGGATCGCTCCCCGAGGGATCCCGCCCCGCCGCACGCAGCGGAGGGGGTCCCGTTCGGACCCCCCACCCGCTAGAAGGCAAGGGCGTATATATACGCCCTTCTGCCTGTCCGTGCCATTGTGCGGACGTATATAGGCGTGCGGCGGTCGTTAAGTGGTTAAAAACTGTAATTCCTAAACCCTTCCTCCAAATTGGATGCACATACCCTCAAATTAAACCTGAGAGTGTGCACTTTCAGCCCATATCCATTATATAGCTTGAATATGTTTTGGTAGATACCTGAAAACAACACAAGTTGTACCTATGTCCAAATATATATGGACCTAACTGTTTGTAAGAGTGGGCAGCAGGGGGGGGGGGGTGAGAGGAAAGTTGGTGTGTGTATTTAGTTAATTCTATGGAACCATTCGGTCATTGCAGGTGGTGATGTGGGCTGCCAGTGAACAGGTACACACATCCTAGCAGTGTTGACCATGTGCATCACAGCCCACTTGTAGAACAGCTTGTTAGGTATTTTAGATAGGTGTAGAAGATACTGTTTCCCGGGGAATAATCCAGCGGGAGAGAGGACACCTATATTATCACATCATGTACCTTATGTCAGAAGGCTGAAGTGATGGGCAGCTTCTCCAAATATGTATGAACGAGCCCGTCTCTCTGCCACATCGCCAGAGGGGGGGTTTTAGTTGCAAGGGGGAGGAGGGAATGATGAGGTAAAGGAAAAATGATAAATCAAAGGGACTCTGCAGTGCACCCCAATATGTGATATAAATCTAATGAGGTATGGCTACTAATTCTTTTTCTGGTTGGCTTAAGGCGAGCAGACCCACAAATTACATACATTGTCCCTGTGTTACTTCTTCTCTTTCCCATTTTGGTATGAAATTACTGTAATGTAATACATTTCTAGGGTAGTCCAGTGGGGTAAGGGGGAAGAGAGGGGGTGGAAGGGGAGGAAACAAAACTTAGCACCTGGAGCCCTGATACACAGAAAGGGAGGGAATGGAAGGGAGATAAAAAAAAGTAAAATAAAGAAAGTCATGTCACACCTGGCCCCCAGGCAGCGGTGCCGGACATGGTTCTATAGACCAGGAGATTGTCCCCGTGGCAGGCCCTTGCATATATACAGAGTTTCTGTGTAAAGACAGAACTAAGGCAGTCAACTACTAAACTCGGTTGACCATGTAGAGAAGTATACTGTCGTAATGGTACTAGATAAAGTGCTTAGGTTGTTTCTGTATATATGTATGTTGGTGAGCCTGGATATGCCTAAAAGGCTATGTTTTGTACTATAACCTTTGAAAATGAATACAGATTAAAATAATAAAAAAAGAAAGAAAAAAGGGGGCAGAGAGCTGAAGTTACACCCTGCAGAGCTCAGTGAGGAGAGCTCTAAAAGCTGAAGGGAAGGGACACCCCCCCCCCCCCCTTACCACAGCACACAGATCTGAGGCTGTCAGTCAGCTGGAGCTCCTTCCTCTGTCATCTTTTTTCTCTTGGCGTCAAGAAAACTTGTCAGAAGTGACTCATGCTTATAGCAATGGAATGAAGCAGCAGAGAGAAATGACACTTAGAGCTCTTAATTGAGACAAGTACACACTATAGAGAGATATGCTTTGTTCATATTTCATGTCTGAGGTTTACAACCACTTTATTATTTTAAGTTGTATTGTTCACACTTTATATTAAATGTAACAAGTCTTTGCATTTTAGAGCAACGGTTATGTTACATATTGTATTTGTTTTATTCATGGTTGTTATAATTTTCAAATAGTGGGTTTGTTCCGGAAAAATAGGGTTAAAGGGAGCATATCATACATGGCTATTCTCATACAGAAAACATGCAGCAGCCTCTGGCACCAGTATTATTTTTATTCAATATTCTTATCCAACAATGATATAAGTACTTTGCTTCCCTATGATAAGTAAAAAGTCAATTAATATATTTAATTGTGCCATTTTCTGTCAGTCTATAAAAAGACTTCTTATTCTGCAGTGAAATGCAAGGCACATTGTCAGTGTAATTTGCTCACCTTAAAACTTTATAGGTCTCCTGGATGTAGATTGCCATCTGCGGAGTGCCTCTGGCACCTTCTGCGCCCTCTGATTTGAAATACACTACAAGGTATTTAAGGCTTTTTTATGGACTGCAGAGATAGCACTCTACATGAGCAGCATATGAAGGCTCAGGCAAAGAATTAATTATTACTGCACCAAGGTCCTTTGTGTATTATTCCTGGATGTATTAATTTGGCAAATTAGCTTGTAACAGTATAAACACAGTCACACTGATACATAGGTTAAAAAAAGGAAAAAAGTACTTAAACTACAGCAAAAAAAGAAACACTGCTTTTTCAATACCTTAAGCCCTTTGGTTTTGAGAAAGCAAAAATATAAAATAAAAATAAATAAAGCATCAACAAATTTATTTTACCATAAGAAAAATGCTTCCTTATTCTTTAAAACAACATTCTACTAATGTAGTGATCAATATTTTAAGCCATTTACATTTTGAACATTTATAAACACGTTTAGCCTTTTTCTTTAAGCCGGACAACCCCACTCTATAATGGTTTACAGTGTCCTTTTAGCTAATCCTCCAATTACATTTGTAAATTAAATAATTAAAAGCCCCAAGTACTTACCTGAATCTTATGCCGTGTACACACCATCACTTTATGTGATGAAAAAAAACGACACTTTCTGTGAAGTAAAAAATGACGTTTTTGAAACTTCAATTTTCAAAGACGAAGTTGCCTACACACCATCGTTTTCTCACAATGATCTTGCAAAGTGAGGTTACGTTCCACCACGTTTTACCATTGAAGCTCGCTTCATAAGTAGCTTCTGGGCATGCGTGGATGAAAAAACGTCTAAGACGTTTTTTGCTACACACGGTCAATTTCTGTGAAGTAAAAAGTGCACTTTTGAAAAACGACACATAAAATTGAAGCATGCTTCAATTTTTTTTGGTTGTTTTTTACAAGACATAAAACGACGTTTTCCCCCACACACAGTCAATTAAAGTGACGTTTTTAAAAACGTCATTTTTTTTCATCACATAAAGTGATGGTGTGTACGCGGCATAAGGTGACATGATGTACAATGTACCAAGATTTCTTTCACGACTGCAGAGTGGGACAGTCCTTCCTTAAGTGCACTGGGTGATTGCGTGGACACCTTCTGTTGGGTGTCCATCAGCAGGATCCTCACAAATTCTGAAGGGAGAATACGTTTATGGTTTGTAGTCGTTTCTAATAACTGAGGTCTTCCAGCACCTTATTAGCTTTGTTGCCCTTCTCTGGACTCTCTGCAGTCCAGTTCTTAATTCCAGTGACCAAAACTGGACAGCATACTCAAAATGTGTTAACCCCTTCCTTGCCAGTGGCATTTTTATAGTGATCAATGCAATTTTATAGCACTGATCGCTATAAAAATGCCAATGGTCCCAAAAATGTGTCAAAAGTGTCCGAAGTGTGCGCCATAATGTTGCAGTACTGATAAAAATCGATGATCGCCACCATTACTAATAAAAAAAAATATTAATAAAAATGCCATAAAACTATCCCCTATTTTGTAAACGCTATAACTTTTGCGCAAACCAATCAATAAATGCTTATTGCGTTTTTTTTTTACGAAAAATATGTAGAAGAATACGTATTGGCCTAAACTGAGGGAAAATTTTTTTTTTATATATATTTTTGGTGGATATTTATTATAGCAAAAAGTAAAAAATATTCATTTTTTTTCAAAATTATCGCTCTATTTTTGTTTATAGCGCAAAAACTAAAAACTGCAGAGGTGATCAAATACCACCAAAAGAAAGCTCTATTTGTGGGGGGAAAAGGATGCCAATTGTCAGTTAAAACGACGCAGTGTCGAATCGCAAAAAGTGGCCTGGTCTTTGACCAGCAATATGGTCTGGGGCTTAAGTGGTTAATGCCTGCTAATAGTGTGGTGGCCTTGCTTGCTGCAGCTTGGCATTGCATGCTATTGTTGAGCCTGTGATCTCCTAGGACCCCAGATCCTTTTCCATCCTCAACTCCTCCAGAGGTTCTCCCCCTAGCGTGTACCTTGCATTCATAGGGGGCGTGCCCAAGATGGTGATCTAGGAGGAAGCAGGATCCAGAGCTCTGCTGGGCTTTCGCTAATTATCCTTGCTCTGGGCTGATTTTTTGACTGAAAATCACCTGTCTGTCTCCGGATGTCCTACCGGACCAGACACAGGGGGAAGAAGCTTTATTTTCCGCTGACGGTGGAGGACACCCCTAAGGCCTAGTACACACGAGAGGATTTATCCGCGGATACGGTCCACCGGACCGTTTCCACGGATAAATCCTCTCGAGGATTTCAGCGGATTTGGATCCGATGGAGTGTACTCACCATAGGATCGAAATCCGCACCGAAATCCCATCGCAATGACGTGTCGCGTCGTCGCCGCGATGATGACGCGGCGACGTGCGCGACGCTGTCATATAAGGAATTCCACGCATGCGTCGAATCATTACGACGCATGCGGGGGATCCATTCGGACGGATTGATCCGGTGAGTCTGTACAGACCAGCGGATCAATCCGTTGGGATGGATTCAAGCGGATAGATTTTAAAGAATGTCTTCAAATTTTTATCCGCTTGAAATCCATCCCAGGGGATAAAAATCCGCGGAAACAGATCCGCTGGATTGTACACACCAGGGGATCTATCCGCTGGAGCCGGTCCGCGGATCAATTACAGCGGATGGATCCTCTCGTGTGTACGGGGCCTTAGAGTGGCTGCAGCATGGCGTCGCAAAAACAGAGATGGGACAGGGCTTGGCTTTCCGGAGGTCATTGCTGCCTGTCAAGCTGCCCTGACCACGAAGTAAGTGACTGGGATTGGACATCCCTCTCCCTTTTGTTTAAAAATTCCCCGTGATTTTTCATGCCATATACTGTACCTGACCTACCAATATGTTCTTTTTAGACATACCAAGGCATCCGCTCCTGATGAGTGGTTTGAACCACGAAACGCGTCAAGATATATAGGCTGCAAACACATGACCAACACCAATGTATAAAGTATCATACACCTACTATGTTAAACAAGATGCAAGCATACCCATTGTAATTGTATCTACCATAGCAAGGATGGGTTATTGGGATAGAATGTTGTTTTTTATGCTGATGCATGTATGCACATGTCTATCACCTATGCCATGTATACATACATATATATATATATATATATATATATATATATATATATATATATATATATATATATGAAATTGCTTTTAACACTTTTGCACTTTTGTAATGTGTTAAATGTTTTTATTTTAATAAATTACATTTTGTAATTGATTATTGATCAGTTGACTCATTTAAAGTCCCTAAAACCCTTTTTTATGTGTTATATTATGTCCTCTCCTAGGAACAATAGTAGGCTTATAAAAAGAGGTGATGCCCCAAAACTCGTTCCCAGGCTTCCACTGCTCGTAGCATGTGATATTATCATTCAACTCTGGACAGGAACGCCATTAGGGGGTAAAGCCTATACACATGTAGGGGGCTAGGGGCCTCATGAGGGGCCTTGGTGTCCTGAGAGGCCCTGGCCCCAACAAATGAGACTCAGTTGTTGCTGTTGTAGTAACTAGCAATTGCTAAAGCAGGATCAGCCACAGAGTGAGCCAATGCAGCTGACTTAGTACTCCACCTCTCTCTGCAGACCGAATGCTGGTTTGGGCACCATGCCAGTCGCAGCTCAGCCGTGCTTGTGACTGTCTCTTTGTTGGATGGGGATGTCTTTTTGTTGGATTGGGCTGTCTCTTTTGGGGGGTCTTTTTTCTATATGGGATTGTCTCTTTGCTGAATATATGGGGATGTCTCTTCCTGACAAACTTTTCTGCTCTTATCTGGCTTCCCCACAATTCCAGCTGATGATTTTTTACAATGGGAGGACTTACAAGGCCCAGCTGTCTGATATACACACGTCCGCAGAACTTTTTACAGGGGGGGGTCATTTTAGGGTCACCCATGCGCCGCCCCTTTTCGACAATGTCATTATCACATTGTCACGGCCAGAGACTGCAGGCGTAGTACAGTCCCTTTGAAAAGTAATGGATAATGGCTGACAGGCCCTCTTACCAGACCCAATAAAACTACAGCAGTGATCCGTCCAGCTGGACGATCGATCACTGTGGGTTCCCCAGGTGATTCTGGTCAGTAGTGTAGCATGTCTGTAACCTGGCAATGGCTCAGTCTTTCTCTCTGTCTCTCTCTGGTGACGCTGGGTAGCGTGGCTCTCTCTCTAGTGGTGCTGGGTAGCGTGGCTCTCTCTCTGGTGGTGCTTGGTAGCGTGGCTCTCTATCTGATGGCGCTTGGAAGCGTGGCTCTCTCTCTGGTGGCACTGGGTAGCATGGCTCTCACTTTGGTGGCGCTGGGTAGCGTGGCTCTCTCTGGTGGCACTGGGCAGCGTGGCTCTCTCTATGGTCTCGCTGAGTAGCGTGGCTCGCTCTCTGGTGGCACCTGGTGAGAGCCACCGTCTCTTCTCCCTGACAGAAGAAATGGGGGGGGCGAGCGGTGGAAACCTCTCACAGCCTGCAGCTCGCCTTTCTCCTGACACAGCACACTACACTGATGAGGGGGCTTGACAGCACCTTGATGGTGTCAGCCCGCTGGCTACCCGCACCCCCATAGTGATGCGAATGTGCCGATCCGATCCCTGATTCCAGGGGGGGACACTTGACCCCCCTAGCCCCTACCCGTGGACGCCCATGGATATACAGATTGTTAATTGACCACAATGAGTGAATTTGTGCATGTTTTTATCTCTTATATAATAAATCGTCACTTAGATAGTTGCATTCTCTCTCTCTTTTTCTTGTTTTATGTGTACTAGTGGAATTAACCCAAGATCCTATTCCAGTGAGGAGCTGCAGCCATGACAGGTGGTTTCCTCATTCAATAATTTGACTTTTTAAGGACTTCAAAATTCCATTAGAACTTTAAGGGCACTGTTTGAAATACTACAAATGCAAATTTGCACTATTTCTGTGGATTGCTCGAACACTTGCATATTGTAGTGCCTTCATAAAAATGTTTCTTCGTGGTGGAAATGGACTGGGGTCCCATTGTTATTTGTGAACAAGCAACAAGAAATTGACTATTTTCTGTGTTAATAACATGAAAGCTTCCCCATCTAATTCTATTTAAAATTGCTTGAGATCACACTTGCGATATTTTCAACTGCATCATTTACCCAGAGTCATCCGGGAAAAATTTGGCCTATTGCTATCTAATGAAGAAAAGAGATAAAGATATCCGTATGGGTTACAAAATGTATCTACCCAATGGGATTTTCAGGTCAAAACAAACATTCCTAGCTGTCAGGTCACGTTTAATCAAGTTTACCTGGGTACTCTAGAGGCCAAACCCATCAATCAAGGATTTGTTGAGGTTGTGTAGTGTATTTGCTATATTACGTCACAAGGGAAAATATAGCGTATGTTAGCCTAATTGTCGATTTCACTGCTACAAATCGCTAATGTCAGCAGTTAACAGCAATTTGTAGCTAGCAACTCAATCCCTAGATTTCTCTTGCAATTTGTTGCCAAGAAGCAATTTGTCGCTGCTGCAAGCTAAACTAGTGCTACAGAATTGGGTTGGTGTGCTCGGCTACAAATTGCTCTGCTTCAGCGTTTTGCAAACAACATTAAAACACTGCTTGAACTAAATCACTGAGCTGCAAATTGCTGAAAAATTTGCCAGTTAATTACCCTATAGAAAATAACTATGAATTTCTTAGCAAACAATCACTTAAAAAGGTGTAGATTGCTGTGAATAAGTCATCTGTCTGACATCAACCTTAAAATAGCATCACACGCTACAATAAATTATCTTTTTCTTTTCCGATAAATCTTTCTTGATAGGAATAACTGATATAATCCATCACTTATTTGATAGATATGCCACACATAGGGAAGTGGATTTTGATGGATAGATAAGACACTATCGTAGCTTACGCATGTAAGATATTGATCGCATCTTTGTATCTTTGTTTGCACTATGTAATCTTATGATCTGATCAATATAAATATGATCATATTCTTCAACAAGGTATCCTAGTGCTGTCGATCAATGCAAAGTGATTTATCATTTTCATTCCTAGCCGATCAACTCAGTTTGATTGAAAGTGAGTCTAAATTGATCAGAAAGGAATTTATCGCTATTCAGCTGATTGCAGATTTAATAATTTTGATCGAATCTAATTTTGTAGCAGAAATTAAGACCTAGCTAATGCCAGTGATTAACAGCGATTTGCAGCTAGCAATTTAATTGCTAGAGTCAATAGTGCTACAGCACTGTGTGGTGCTCTGCTACATGTTGCTCTCTTTTGGCGATTTATAGCTAAGCCATAGAGGTGAGCCAGGCATTTGTAAATGCGTCTAACAACTGCTGCTGAAGAGGCTGATAGACAGGGTCAATTTGGTTGTTTTGCAGGCTGGCTGGTAAGTGTGCTGGGAAATCTTTTGTTTGTTTGCGATATGCATCACCCTTCCATGTGCACCAAGCTGTAAAGGCCAGTTATAGGTGGGGGTGGTTGCCA
Organism: Rana temporaria; assembly: GCF_905171775.1. Taxonomy (NCBI): domain Eukaryota; kingdom Metazoa; phylum Chordata; class Amphibia; order Anura; family Ranidae; genus Rana; species Rana temporaria. The sequence goes on from NC_053491.1 coordinate 354,280,519, forward strand.
CTTTTTTGGACATTTGTAAAACAACAAATGCATGGGCACCAGAATTTACACAATTGTGTCATCTACTTCAATCCAAGATATAGAGGCAGACCCTGGATGTGGCCGGTACAAAGATGGTGCCATCCTTATGGAGTAAAATGCAGATGAAGGCAGGGGGAGTACTGTAGTAGTTAACAAATCCCTAGAAGAGTAAAACTTTAATGCTAATTATTAGACATGTGCATTTGTTTTCGTCCGAATTTCTGGTATTTTCGTTATCGTTTTAACAAATAAAAACAAACATGCAGAATCCGAAATCCAAAAGATCTGACATAAAAAAATGCTTTATTTTTGTTTTCCTTGCTATAACAGTTCGATATAGATAGGAGATTCGACATGACGCTGACAATAGCAATCTGTGTCTATCGAATCTGCGGTCGAATGTGCCTAACCTTAACTCTATTAGTCCGAGATTATTCTAAAATACAGAGGAAAGATTCGACATAGAGAGAAAAGATTCAACATTATAGAGACAGTGTTTGGGTAGACCATTCGACATGAACGTCGAAGATTCAACGAAGCAGCGAAAAACATACAAACGTTGAATCTGTCATTGAAGGCTTATGGTGTCTGTTGAAAGTTCTAAGAAGATTCGACAAGCAGCTAAACTGTACAACGCCACAATCGTACATTTCCAGTCAAATGCTCGGCCCATAGGCTATAGAAGAATTCTAATGTTGACTGACTAGTAGGGCTGCAACTAACGATTATTTTCATAATCGATTAGTTGGCCGATTATTGTTTCGATTAATCGCATAATAGCCTTAAAAAAACAAAAATAAAATTTTTACGTTTTTGGCCCAATTTGTTGGGCAGATTACAAAACACAAATTGCCGCAAAAACACATTGCATGCTCTTCTGCAGCTTCTCCATTGAAGTATATTGAACCAAAAAAAACAAAATAGCACCGTTTTGCTTTAAAAATAGTCCTTGCCCTTTCCAAATACGCAGCAGCTGAAAAAAAAATTATGGATGTGAACGTGTCCCATAGGAAAACATGTTAATGAACTGTAGTGTGTTTCTGCAAAAAGCACCAAAAAACAGAGGTGTGAACCAGGCCTGAGATGTTTAATAACATAATGGGGTTAAAAAAATAGTACAAAAAGAGCAAATAATCGTTACTGTAAGGGGTTCATTTTTTTACTGTGGGACAGTGAAGGTAATATTTACAGTAGCAATTTGCTTTTTTGTACTATAAAGGGCTGATTTTTGTTTTTTTTAACCCCATTATGTTACTGGCCGATTAATCGATTATGAAAATTGTAATCGATTAATTTCATAATCGATTAGTTGTCGATTAATCGATTAGTTGTTTCGGCCCTACTGACTAGTAATAATAATTTATAAATATCATTATTACTAGTGTCATACAACATTAGAATTCTTCTATAGCTTGTAGGTGGAATATTCGACCGTAAATGTACAATTGCGGCGTCGTACAGTTTAGCTGCTCCGTCGAATCTTCTTAGAACATTTGACAGACACCATGGGCCAGATTCACAGAAGAGATACGACGGCGTATCTCCTGATACACCGTTGTATCTCTTGTCGTATCTATGCGGCTGATTCATAGAATCAGTTACGCATAGATAGCCCTAAGATCCAGCAGGTGTAATTGACTTACACCGTCGGATCTTAGGATGCAATACTTCGGCTGCCGCTGGGTGGAGTTTGCGTTGTTTTCCTGCGTCGGGTATGCAAATGAGGTTTTACGGCGATCCACGAAGGTTTTCGCATTCGTTACGTCGTCGCTAGTAATTTTTTCCCGTCGCAAAGTTAAGGCTGCTTTAACATGGCTTAACTTTAGTCGAGCCATGTTAAAGTATGGCCGTCGTTCCCGGGTCGAATTTCAAATTTTTTTTGGGGGCGTAAGACGTCCAAGAATACGAATGTACGTTACGCACGTCGCTGTTCGAAAAAATTACGTCACTTCACGGAAAGCACGGCGGGAATTTTAAAACGGAGCATGCGCAGTACGTCCGGCGCAGGAGCGCGCCTAATTTAAATGGTACACGCCCCATTTGAATTGGGCGGGCTTGCGCCAGACGGCTTTACGTTACACCGCTGCAAGTTTACAGGTAAGTGCTTTGAGGATCAGGCACTTACACTGAAAACTTGCGGCGGTGTAACGTAAAGATGATACGTTACACCGCCGGAGTTTTTTGTGAATCTGGCCCCATAAGCCTTCAATTACAGATTCGACCTTAATTTATTCAGATTTTTGGACGAATGCACTTTTTAACAAAATTAAATAAATAAAAACTAATTTTGAGAGTAACTAAATTAATAAATTTTTCCGGCGAAAAAGAAATTCTAAAACAAAATATTTCAGTGTGCATATGTCTACTACTTATCATGTGGATAGCCTGATAATACAGTATGGGGCAGATCCACAAAGATCTGCACCGGCGCAGCATATCTGAGATACGCTACAACGCCGTAACTTACTTGGCTTTGGTTTGAATCCTCAACTAATTTGCGCCATAAGTTACGGTGGTGTAGTGTATCTCTCGCGGCGTAAGGGCGCGGAATTCAAATGCGGCGGGTAGGGGGAGTGTTTCATTTAAATGAAGCGCGTCCCCGCGCCGAACGAACTGCGCATGCGCCATCCCTAAAATTTCCCGCCGTGCATTGCGCTAAATGACGTCGCAAGGACGTCATTGGTTTTGACGTGAACGTAAATGGCGTCCAGCCCCATTCACGGACGACTTACGCAAACAACGTAAAATTTTTAAAATTAGACGCGGGAAGGACGGCCATACTTAACATTGAGTACGCCACCATATAGCAGCTTTAACTACCGTATACGCCGGAAAAAGCCGAACAGAAACGACGTAAAAGAATGCAACGGCCGCTCGTACAATCGTGGATCGTCGGAAATAGTTCATTTGCATACTCGACGCGGAATACAACGGAAACCCCACCCAGCGGCCGCCGGAAAATTGCATCTTAGATCCGACGGAGTACTAAGGCGTACGCCTGTCGGATCTAACACAGATGCCGTCGTATCTTGTTTGGTGGATACCAAAACAAAGATACAACGCGCAAAATTTTAAATTACGCGGCGTATCAACAGATACGCCGGCGTAATTTCTTTGAGGATCTGACCCATTATGTCTGATGCCAGGTCTACTTTAGGTTCCAGAGTCCTACATTCAACCTTGCAGAGTAAGATTCATTTACACAAGCATATATGTATTTTCTGCATGAACGCAGGTTCTTCCTGGCATAGCTGGCAGAAGAGAATTCAGAAAATATGCATGTTTAGAGTACTAACATACAGGGGCACTGGTGAGGCTGCACTGATAACGTTGTTGTTCATATTTATTTTTGGAACTTAGTTATGCATAAAACAATCAAGTATCATTTCATGAGATCATTTCTAAGGCAGTGTTTAGGAGCGGAATAAGGGGAGGGGTTGGGTGGGGCAACTATTGGCGAGTAACCCTTAAGGCCTGGCTAGTAGCTCAGGACTTGAAATTTTAAGCCCTGAACTAAATTATTCACCAATAATCGGTCAACTAATCGATTATGAAATTAGTTGTTAGTTGCAGCCCCAAAATGCAGCACACATTTTCGCGCAGATGTGCATATGGGCTCATTTCTTACTATAATGCTGTGTTTAGAGGCGCACACTACATATGCATAGTGCGCATCTAAACTCATCGTTTTTTTTTGCCAATGTGAATGAGCCCTCCATCTCACGTCATCTCTTTAGAAACATTTCTTCTTTGAAAACAATATAGATCTATTTAAATATAAGTCGGACAGGCTTGACCAATGTTGTACATCAAGAGTACAAGAGTACAATACACTTCTAGAGTATGAAAATAGCCTAGCGCAAGTAAATTGCTAACAGCGTACACCACCCAAATGAAAAAACTCCCTAAACTTACTTTGTTCCCTCTATTTATAACTTATCCAGCTCACCTTTTTCTTTGTAGTCATAAATCACATGTTGTGAATGTACATTGTTCAAAAATTGCAAGGAGCTAAGGATCTATAAAGCTGTTCATTGTTCTTGGCATATAATCATATTATATCCCTTTGAAAAAAGCATTTTTTTTTCTCCCTTTATGTGTCGCTGTCTACTTGTTTTAATATAAACAATAAAAATATAGGCAATGTTTTGTAACATATACCTGAATGAGGTTACACCAGGGACCCTGTAGACAGAAAGGGGACTATTTTTAGAGAACAAAGGACCAAGCTATTTCTCATTAAAGTCTCTGCACAGGTTTCTGTGCTGCGAATCCTGTTAGGGACCCAAAAGTTTTAATAGCTGGTACAGCGTGGCCCTTGGGCTATGTCAAATTTATGCTCTAGACTTACTGACAAAGCTATAATTTTTCTGATGGGAAAAGTTGTACAATAGTTCCTATTAATGTCAAGGCTACAAAGTAGAAAAAGCAAAACTGAGATAGATGTTGTTTAATTTCATTAGTTAATTGAGTTTTGGAAAGCAAAGGAGTACAATCTATAATTGTAACACATCCTGTATTTAGGTATTGTTTGCCATATGATTTGTAGGGGAATGTATGTACCCTTGTGACCCACTCATACCTGCTATGCTACATGCAAGACTCTAAAGCCTGGTATAGACCGAGGGATTTTCCTGCACCCACTGACTGTGGTGAATCCCTCCCGCAGAGCCATTGTGTTCTCCTGGCAGGGGAAGCCACCCAGCTGCTAGCAATAATTGCATGAAAAATCTAACAGGTTGGTTGTACCCAAGTTGATCGACCAACTTGGTACATTCAGCGCTGCCAATACATGATTCGAATCTCAGCCAGTCCCTGCTGATCTGGCCGAGTTCCTCCAGGGTTGGCAAAAGGCTCCTTGAGTTTTGGATAACTGACCTCCCATCTGATGGTGCCTGCATAGATCCAGGTCCAATGTCACTTGGCAGAGCCAGTGGTATGACTGCAAGGGAGTCTTTTTGGCCACCACTGTAAAGAGGACATTCTTCCCACTTACCACCACCAATGTATTATGCCACGTACACACGATCGGAAATTCCGACAAGAAAAACTTGTATTTTTTCCGACGAATGTTGGCTCAAACTTGTGTTGCATACACATGGTCACACAAAATTCTGACTGTCAAGAACGCGGTGACGTACAACACTACAACGAGCCGAGAAAAATTAAGTTCAATGATTCCGAGCATGTGTCGAATTGATTCTGAGCATGCGTGTTTTTTTTGCACGTCGGAATTGCATACAGATGATCGGAATTTACGACAAGAACTTTTCTTGTCGAACCAGCTCTCAAATTTTTGCTGTCAGACAGAAAAAGTCAGATGGAGCCTACACACGGTCGGAATTTCTGACCAAAAGCTCACATCAAACTTTTGTTGTCGGAATTTCCAATCGTGTGTACGCGACATTAGGCGTTTTCCCAATGATCCCTGATGCTAGCAGCTGCGCTTTTTGTTGTGTGTTTTCTGTGTGAGAAAATATGCAAAAGTCTATTGTTAACACAAACACCACAATTTGGTACTTGTGCTTCTTTGTTGAGTTTTTGGAGTGGCAGGCAGGTAAAAAAACTGTAGCCCCAAAATGTGTGTTGCAAAATGTGATGTATTCACATAATTTGCATTGAGCTGCACTGGGCATAGTTACATAGTTACATAGTTAGTCAGGTTGAAAAAAGACACAAGTCCATCCAGTTCAACCACAAAAAATAAAAAAACAAAATAAAAAACACAGTAAAATCCTATACACCCAACTCCATACCCACAGTTGATCCAGAGGAAGGCAAAAAACCCCAGCAGAGCATGATCCAATTTGCTACAGCAGGGGAAAAAATTCCTTCCTGATCCCCCGAGAGGCAATCGGATTTACCCTGGATCAACTTTACCTACAAATCTTAGTACTCAGTTATATTCTGTACATTTAGGAAAGAATCCAGGCCTTTCTTAAAGCAATCTACTGAGCTGGCCAGAACCACCTCTGGAGGGAGTCTGTTCCACATTTTCACAGCTCTTACTGTGAAAAAACCTTTCCGTATTTGGAGGTGAAATCTCTTTTCCTCTAGACGTAAAGAGTGCCCCCTTGTCCTCAGTGTTGACCGTAAAGTGAATAACTCAACACCAAGTTCACTGTATGGACCTCTTATATATTTGTACATGTTGACCATATCCCCCCTTATTCTCCTCTTCTCAAGAGTGAATAAATTCAGTTCCTCTAATCTTTCCTCATAGCTGAGCTCCTCCATGCAATTTGCCTTGTTTGGTATTAAGGCAGTTCACACAACTGCATTGTGGTGGAGAACACTGAAAAAATACAGCAATGAATACTTCTTTTCAGCATAGAAGTAAATACCGGCACTTATCTTTAGGCTTGTAAATCTTCCTTATTAGTCACTCAGGTAAAAGTCACAGATGCAACAGTGCTGACATGTTTCAGCCACAAATGGCGTTACTCGTTATTTTTTAGCGTAGCTTGATGCATGAATAGAAACAGAATGATATGTCACTTCTGACATTTCAATACAGTTCTAACAAAAAAGTGAACAGTGCGATGTGCTAGTACTGGCAGCTGTGCCTTCAGTGGGGGCCGTTATTGTGAATTAGCCATTGGAGAAGGCTAATGATGGTAGCTTGGGGTCTAAATTTATATTCAAAACTATTTTTGGACTTTATAGTTTGTTAAAGTGGTTCTAAAGGCAAGACATTTTTTACCTTAATTCATTCCCTGCATTAGGGTAAAAAATGCCCCAGTAATTGTATCGGCTTCCCCTCCACTTCCCTGAGTACTATCTTGATCCAGCATTATGCCCATCTGCAGAAGCTCTAGTCTGCGTTCCTTTCCTCACAGGCTCAGAGGCATCAGCAAGAGCCACTAGCTCCTACTGCTGACAATCAAATCCTGTGAGGAGGGAGCAGGGTGCAGGGCTGAGCCTCGCCGCCTGTGTCTCCGGACACACACACAGTCCGGCTCAGAAGCAAGCTCGCAGGTGTGCCACCATAGCAAGCAAATTGCTATGGTGGCACACAGAAGAGGACATGGGACCATGAAAGAGGGGCTCTATGGCTGCTTTGTGCAATATCATTGCACAGACCAGGTATGTATAGCATGTTTCTTATTTTAACAATAATAATAAAAAAATAAACCTTTGCAACCACTTTAGAAAAAGAGAAAGGATGGACGATTTCATGTTTCTAAGCTTCACTTAGTCTTCTGACTTCCCTGAACTTCCCTACACCTCCAATTATAATTCTCTTTAGTGCTACCCCACTAATCCTGCTCCCTCAAATAAGTACACTTTTGGAGAAAACGGCTCTGGCTATGCAATGTTTACGTGGGGAAAAAAAATGATCCTGGACTGCCGCACTCTGATATACGATTTATTGAAACAAAAATGAACAAAGGATAAAATCCAAAGCTGTATGACATCCAAAAATTCATGCAACACTGCAATCAATGGTAGAAAGTGGACACAGGGGACAAAAAAGCTGACATGTTTCACATCATAGATAGATGCTTACTCATAGCTATGAGTAAGCATCAATTTTGTTTCAATAAATCGCCGCATAGTGCGGCAGTCCAGGATCATTTATTTTTTCCAGGGATCAGCGCAGAGTCTGCACCTGTCAGGACTACAGTGCGGGAGCACAGTATAGGTCGCAGGGCTTGGAGCGGTACTCTTTTCCATTGTATGCAATGTTTACAACACTAAAGGTCCAAGTTATAAAGCAACAGCGTGATCTTACTACATCACTGCTTAATAAAAGGCAATTTTTTTTATTTACCAATGTGCTTAGTGGTTTGCTTGCTTTGAAACTCTGAATTTGTCCGATGGAAGTCCGATCATATGTACAAGGCTTAAGGTGCAGGATGGGTGAAAACAGAGGACCAATCAAAATTCTGCACAGGACACCAAATAAACTACATTAGGAGAGAGATAGCGCCGTCCTATCTTAGGTTGCAATATTTTGGATGGCCGCTAGGTGGCGCTTCCATTGCGGTCGGCGTAGAATATGTAAATTAGTAGATACGCCGATTCACGAACGTACGCCCGGCCGACGCAGTACTTTTACTCCGTTTACGTTAGAGATAGGCCGCCTAAAGTTAGAGCTAGGCCCTAGTTGGAATAGTAATGTTAAAATTCAAAATTTTTACGCCGTTTGCGCAAGTCGTCCGTGAATCGGAATTTACGTCGTTTACGTCCACGTCGAAATCAATAGGCCCGTGCGGCGTACTTAGCCACAATGCACACTGGGAAATGTAGGCGCCCGGCGCATGCGCAGTTTAGAAAAAACTTCAAAAACGTAAGGTCAAGCCTCATTAACATAAAACACGCCCCCTTACACACATTTGAATTAGGCGCCCTTACGCCCGCCCGCTTTAGGCTACGCCGCTGTAGCTTAGCAGGCAAGTACATTGTGAATCATGTACTTGCCTCACTAACTTACGGCGGCGTAGCTTAAATGCCTTAAGCTACGCCGCCGCAAAGTTGCGGCAATGTATATGAATCTAGGCAAAAGAGTTGACTGAATTTTTTTCTCCAATAAGAAAATGTAATTAAGGAGGGGATATATATGATCTTGTTGTTTAAATGGTCTAACACACAAAAAAACACATAAACAGACTGATAAACGGAGACACGCTATACGGAGCTTAGCAAGAAGGGAGGCGGCTCAGAGGAGACGCCGCTTCTGTTATATACATATCGCGCTTGATTGCCTTCTTAATTGTAAGTGCATTTTACCTTTTAATAAAACCGCTTTTCATATGGTATTACACTATGGGATCCCCCCTTATTTCTTATTCCATGTGAGCCTGAATCCAGCACACCCCTATTGGAACGAGCTTAATGGATTGATTCTCCCAGCACTCTCACCTGGAGATAGTCTGCCCGGGAAGACTTAAAACATCCCTGTGCCTGCTATGACCACTGTAATGGTGGTCATATATTTGTGGTAAGGAGACTACAATACACGAGTTGGTGTCCTTTTGGTGGTGGAATTCCGTTCACACAAATTTTATTTTTTATTTTTGCCACAGATCACTCCTTATGAACTTTATCATTATTAATCTTTTTCCTGGATTAATTTTGGACGTTGTTTAGTCATTTATTTTCTATATGTCATTAATCATGTTATATGCATATTGATTAATTTACTGTTATATGCATATCACTTTATCACTTGCACAGCGCTGTACCTAGGTTGTATGGCCCAGATTCACAAAGCAGATGCGCCGACTTAACTCGAGATGCACGGCGTAATTGAAAAATGCGCCGCGCGTATCTTTGCGCCGTATCCTCAAAACGAGATACGCCTGAAATCAATACGCTAGACACACCGCTGTTTTGATAGGCAAAGATGCAAATGAGGGAGATAAGGCGATCCACAAAATTAAGTGTGTGCGGCGTAGGCTACGCCCTGTGCGCATCTGTTAGTTTCCCTGAGTAATTTTACACTTTATAAAAGCAGCCCTAACTTTGCTCCAGCCGTGTAAAGGTCAGCTAAAGCAATACCATTAAGGAAGAGCTAAGCACACACACTTGCCGGACTACAACCTGGGTCAGGGCAGTCACCTCAAGGGCCACGCCTGTTGTGGCGGCCTGCAGCTCAGAAAAACAATTAATAAAAGCCAAAGAATTAGTGCTGACGTCACTCACTGAATCATTGATGGAGGCCAGGCTCTCCTCTATCTGGCCCAAAGTCCGGGTGACCTGACCCAGATGGCGGGTCTGAAGGTACTGGTCCCTCTGCAGATTTGCAGGCAGGAACTCGGCCACCCCCCTGGTCTTCTGGGTGGCCGTCCTGCCTGCAGTTGAGGCTTGTGGCCTGGGAGGAGGGGAGCCCCCTGGGGTGGGAGCCCTGTTGGGGGAGGAGTGAGAGGGGCTACCCCTGATAGTGGCCTGACTGCCTCCAGCTGAGGCTTGTGGCCTGGGAGCAGGGGATTCCCCTGGGGGGGCAGCCCTGTTGGGGGAGGAGGAGTGGGAGGGACTACCCCTGATGGTGGCCTGACTGCTGTCAGCCACAAGGGAATCCTCATCCCAACACAGCATCACTTCTCGGGCAATGTCCCTCGTATCATCCTCAACCTCCCCCCCTCATCCTCCTCCCCCTGAACCTCCTCATGAGGGGAGTTGTGGCCACTCCCCTGCCCTGGGGACTCCGGACTTTCTTGGGGCTCCTCAGCAGCCTGTTGTCCTGGGGGTGGTGCAGCCTGGCCTGATGGCTCAGCAACCTCCTGGCCTGATGGACCAGCAATCTCCTGGCCATCTGTGGAGGACACAAAACATACACAGGTTGGAGGATCTACACACTTGGCACATATTCCCTTCCCCCACCCACACATGCTACTCACCAGATGGAAATCAAAAAAAACGTACCTGTCCTCACAGGATCATCAGATTGAAAGCCAGGCAGGCCCACCACTTGCTGGCTGTGGAAGCACCGGGCCACCGCAAGTTCCTCCTCAGTCCACCTTACGGTGCAAGGTGGACCTCCTCCAGTGCCCCTGGCATGGGCTGCTTGCTTGGCCATCTTCTCCCGGACCAGGCTCCTAAGATCGTTGATCTTCGTCTTAATCCCACTGGGGGTCCTTGTCTCTCCCCCCCCTCTGCATTGATCTGATCCGTAATCTCTTGGATTATTGCCCTCTTCCTGGCTGGGGGGACGTCCCGGCTGTCAGGGCCATGCAAAAATCTCCCATATTGGGTGATCGCCCTGGCCAGCAAGTGCTTCTCTCGCACGAGAAGTTTAATTTTCTTCTCTTCGGTGCCATCTCAACAAACAGCTCTCAGCAACAGACACAAAATTCAAACAGAACAAACAAACACAGAAACACACAACAAACCGACAAAAAGACACTGAACAGACAGCCAAAAAAACACAGAACAGACACACAAAAAAATCAGACAGCAAAAAAACAAAAACACAAGCAGACAGCTAATACAAATTCAACCAAAAAACACAGAAGAAACAGACACAAAAAACACTCCGAAAATACACACACCTACTACAACCTCCTACTACAATAAATCTTTAATATAACACTACACTCACCAACAAACAGCCACAAACAACAGAGCAAAAGACATTTGCTTTAGGAAGGGAAACACAGGGATGTACTTTTGCAAGGGAAGTTTGTTTGTCTGGGGCTATTTAAGCACAGGGCGATTCTCAAACTAAGTACGCTTGGCCTTTTTCCTATCTCACTGATTGCGCAGAGCCGAGTTCTGCACATGCCTAGTGAGGTGCAGATTCGTGCGCGCATGCGCAGTACGGCCGGCCCTTCATTTGCATGGGGTCATGGCTCATTTCAATGGAGCACGCCCACTTCCTTCCCACTTGCAATAACCCCGCCTTACGCCTCGGTATTTACGTCGCGCTGGCGCAAATTTGGGCGCAAAAGCGCTGTGGATACGGCACTTACGTCACAAAATTAAGGCGCCCTAACTTAAATGATATATACGTTTGGAGTAACTTAATTTGCGCCGCTCTACGTGAATCTGGGCCTAAGTTTGTTGTTACTTTGGGTATTTTAGAGTATTGGTACTAGCAGCTTTTTTCCTCACACATGTGTGATTTTCTTTCATTATTATTTTGATTTATTGTTAGCGCAGTGTTTTTTCCTCCTAGGAGGAAAATCTTATTTTTTTTTTTTTTTTAGACTGTGATAAACAGCAGCATTATTCTCACAATCTTAAAAGTAAAGATCAATAAAAAAGGGACAAATACAATCACCACCCAGTCCTTTAGGGACCAGGAGAGAATTTTTTTCCCATTGGAGCTAGATCGAGCTTTATAATGGTTAGCCTTTCTCTGAATCAACTGAGGATTTAGAATTCAAGTTGAAATTAGGTAATTTATTATTTTTTTGTAGTGCTACCCCCATAGGGCCTGTGGTAAGGACTGATTCTTCCTTTAAAATACAGAGGCTGTCCTCCACCGGAAGCACCAGTCCACTCACACTGGCTCCAATAACTCAGTCTAGGAAATATCTTTTTCGAAATCTATTGCTTGAAGAACATTAAACAGGAGAGGGGTTAGGCCACGTGATACTCCAAAAATGCTGCACAGTAAACAGAAGGACACTCTTCTCTAGCCTTATGCCGCGTACACACGGTCGTTTTTTGTGATGTCAAAAAACTAATTTTTTAGCATGAAAAAAAAACAAAGTTTTTCAAACTTCATTTTAAAAAACTACGTTGCCTACACACCATCGTTTTTTCAAAATGCTCTAGCAAAGCGCGGTTATGTTCAGCACGTACGGCGGCACTCTGTTCCATTCAAGCTCGCGTCATAACTTGCTTCTGAGCATGCGCGGGTTTAAAAACATCGTTTTAAACGTCGTTTTAGCCTACACACGTCATTTTTTGACACAAAAAACGACGTTTTGAAAAGCGACATAAAAAATTGAAGCATGCTCGAATTTTTTTTTTACATTTTTCAGAAGACATAAAACAACGTTTTCCCCACACACGGTCATTTTAAATGACGTTTTAAAAATGTTGTTTTTTTTCATCACAAAAATTATACTTCAGGAGTTTGCTGAGAACAGAGGAATGGTCAGTGATCTGAGACCCTGTGAAAGCCATCTCATGCCTCATACACACAACCGGTTTTCCTGGCAGGAAAACTGCCAGGAGAGCTTTTGGCTGGGAATCCCACCGGGAATCCCGGCGGGAAAAAAGAGAACATTTTGGCGTTTGTAAAAGGGTTTGTAAAAGTTTTTTGTTTTTTTTCTAAATAGGTTCCTTTAAGCTAGTGCATTATTGGTTCACTTGCCTTTTCCTTCGATTTCCCTTCTAAATGTTTTTTTTGTCTTTGTTTTCTTTGTCTGAATTTCTCACTTCCTGTTCCTCCTCAGTAAGCTGTTCAGTAAGCTGTTCTGGCTGACTAACCACAGCTCGGATGATGGTGGAAAGCTTACTGAGGAGAAACAGGAAGTGAGAAATTCAGACAAAGAAAAAAAACATTTAGAAGGGGAACTGAAGGAAAAGGTAAGTAAACCAACAATGTACTAGCTTAAATGAACCTATTTAGAAAATAAAAAAAAGAAACTTTAAAACCCCTTTAAGCTGGCAATTTCCCAATGGGGAAAACCTGCGGTGGACCATACACACGATCGGGTTCCCCGACCAAAGCTCTCATGGCAGTTTTCCTGCCGGGAAACCCGGCCATGTGTAGGGGGAAAAACTACAGAGCAGGTTCTCAGTTTTCCCCTTGGTTTTCCCGGCGGACTTTTTACCGCCGGGAAAACCGATCATGTGTACAAGGCAAAAGTCCAAGCTACCTCTGGCCCTTGTATACCAAATGAATCAGCTGCACACCTTCTAGATTACTCCAGGCATGGTCCAGTGAGCAAGACTATCCTTCTTCAGACATGATCTATATGATCCACAGAGGGCTCCTCCGGAAGATCACTCCAGGCCCTGATGCTATTGAGGCCCCAAGAACAGCTATACAGTCCACAGGCTACCTCAGAGGGGAAGCAGCTCCCCCAAAACTTGGAACCCTCCTGGGGAGAAAGAACCCAGCTATCCCCTGCTTCACATTTCCAGTCCCCTTCTGAACACTCCTCTCCAGAGATTGGCTGGAGCATGATAAATATTCAGGCCGGCTATTTGCATCTCCCTCCCTAAGCTCTGGAAGCTTCTTTCAGAGACAGGGGGAAGCAATCAAACTCCCAGCCCGCGAAACCCTGAAAAGACCAGAAACCCTGAAAAGACCAGGACAAATGATTACTGTTCTCTTGACTACAGAAAGAATCAAAAACTTATCCCCTCATAGTTTGTACATATCTTTTACTTTAGCAACATTACCAGTAAATCAGTGTTAGCTTCTTATAGGCAAAGTTGAAAAGTTCAGTAAGCAGTCATCAGTGATTGATTTTTCTTGAACTAATTCAAGTTAAATGATGAAAGCAAATATCTGATTCAGAATCACGGGGATGGTGTGTCGGTGCGCTGTGTTAGTAACTGACCCCAGATGTAATGCATTTTTGATGATTTACAATCAATATTTGTAATCACGTTACTTGTAAATGATGAGTTGACAGTAAACGTTCTCTTGCTCTCAAAACATCCAGTAGATTGTTTTTCTTGCAAAATTTTACAAATTATTATTTTTTGGTCATAGAGCTAAACTCTAATCAAACAGATACAGGAAAACATGAAATAGGGGAGCTGTTTTACCAGTTTATTTGTAACTCTGCTCTTTCCTCCTATCAGTGTGTATCAGATGAACACTGTAGTAAAGCTGATTGTCTCCTTGTACTATTTTTTCCTATCCCAGGCTGTACAGTTCTGCTGTACAGGGTTTTCAAAAGGCTAACTCTACGTCAGATGTTGGTACTTACACTGCTTGCATTTAAAAATGAATAGAGTGCTGCATTAATTTGTGTCTTTTATATGTGCCTGGAGTTCAGTTGTAAATGATGGGTTCACCTTTAGGAACATACCACATGTTACTCCCATGTTTATGGTGTAGCATGTAACATGCACTTAAATGAGAGAGTGGGTAACCGCTCAAAGAGAACCAGGTAATCTAATTCCTGTGGTCCGAGCCAAGGGTGCAGGCAGTGCAATCAAAATGCAGGTTAGGATGAAGGAAAAAAGCTGGGACAGCCGCACTCCAAAAAAACTCCTCCTTTAATTAAAAATCACAAAATACATGCCACAGCAAAAAACAGCACAACAAAAGAAAAGCTGACGTTTCGCACTATGCCTTAGTGCTTCTTCATAGCTCATGAAGAAGCACTAAGGCATAGTGCAATTTTTAATTAAAGGAGGAGTTTTTTTGGAGTGCGGCTGTCCCAGCTTTTTTCCTTCATCCTAACTAACATGCACTTAAAGTGGAGGTTCACACAAAAAGTGAACCTCCGCTTTTTGGATCCCTCCCCCCTCTGGTGTCACATTTGGCACCTTTTTAGGGGGGAGGGGGTGCAGATACCTGTATAAAACAGGTATTTGCACCACTTCCGGGTTCTGAATCCCGCGGGAGTCCACCCCCTTTACGTCACCCAAGCCCCCCGCTGTCTTCTGGAAAACACTGTTCCCAGGAGAGAGCGGGGACCAGTGACGGCACGCTGCGATACTCATGCAAGGCTTCATTTCCTGTTTCCTTCACCGAGGATAGCGGTGGAAGCAGCCGAGGACCGAGCAATTGCTCAGCCTCGTCTGCTGACATCGTGGGCGCGCTGGACAGGTAAGTGTCTATTTTTAAAAGTCAGCAGCTGCATTTTGCATTCAACCACATGTGTTTAACCACTTGCCGACCAGCTGCCGTCATTATGCTGTGGCAGGTCGGCTCCGGCTCGTTCCCGCGAATCGCCATAGTTGTACACCGGCATCAATATTGTGGGTGCCCGGCTGTGGCTTTACAGCCAGGCACGCACTGCACATGCACAACCCCCCCCCCCCCCACTTCCAAAAAAAATAACATGCCAGATGTGGCATGTCAGGGGGTCACCGTCACTTCAAGCGGAAGTTCCATTTTTGAGTGGAACTCCGCTTTAAGGGGGAAAATCTTCTGATCTTTAAGTGGTTAAACAGTTCTGTATTTGAATAAAATAAGCTGCATTTGACACAAACTCCCATTTACATGAGTCCTTAATTAGCTGCTGTTTGCTGGATGGTTCTGAGTTCTCGGGGTGAGAATGTGCAGTATTTAGGAATGCTTTTAGCAAGAAGGTTCTACACCAAGCCAAAAGATCAGATTTTCTTTGTAAAAAGAAAAACCCTAAAATGTTGTTGTTTTCTGCTAACTACTGAACTGAGTGTACGGAGAATGAGCTGTGTAGTAAATGGCCCTCTATTTGCTGGTGATAAGTTTCCTGAGCAATCTGTCTTTTTTCCTTCTCAGCCTTCTTTTTGGCTAGTGGCACATATGCTGCCAGCCATAACATATTATCTGTTAATGTATTCCTATAATCCTATGGCATTTTTATGGCAGAAATAAAAAGAAAATAATGATTCTTTTTCTGCATATTACAAATTTTCCTTCCTTGAGGAGTTATCGCTTTCTGCACTTGCAAACAAATATGAATTTCTGATGATGTTGGATCAGATATAAAATAAATTGGAGAGAAAAACTAGAAATATATTACCCTGAAATTAATAAAAAAAAATTAAAAATATATTTTTCTTTTTTTTAAATATTTAGGCACATTTAAATATGTACAGTAAGTTATACAAGTATTTTCAATTAGATTTATTCACCACTATAGCTGTGTATAATTAGCCATAGAATCAATGTAATTCGTAATTGTCTGTGATTAAAATATATGTAATTTCAGTTTCTAAATTCTCATATAAGCTTTAGCACATTAATGAGATTTTAAAAGTAATTTTAAATATATTTAAATTTGTGGCTCTTATCAAATAAAACCTGGGGATTCAGCAATGGAGGTCCTTGTTCAGGATTCCAGTAATATGTTTTATTAGGGCGACAACACTAGGGGCCAGATTCACAAAAGAGATACGGCGGCGTATCTACTGACACGCCGTCGTATCTCTGTTTCTAACTATGCGGCTGATTCATAGAATCAGTTACGCATAGCTAGTCCTAAGATCTGACAGGTGTAATGGACTTACACTGTCGGATCTTAGGATGCAGTACCGCGGCCGCGGCTGGGGGCATTTCTCGTCGTAATCCAGCGTTGGGTATGCAAATTAGCACTTACGGAGATCCACAAAGCTTTTTCCCTTCGTTAAGTCGCCGTAAGTGTTAGTTTGCCGTCGCAAAGATAGGGTACCTTTACAAAAGTGTAAAGGTACTCTACCATGCAAAAGTATACCCGTCGTTCCCGCGTCGGTTTTGATTTTTTTTAAATCTTTTATTTTTCCCGCCGCAACTCTTTTTTACCCGTCGCGATTCACAAAACTCGGCGCAACGTAACTTCGCGCAAAGCACATCGGGAAAATAGCGTCGGGAGCATGCGCAGTACGTCCGGCGCGGGAGCACGCCTAATTTAAATGGGACTCGCCCCATTCGATTGGGCCCGCCTTGCGCCGGACGGATTTAAGTTACACCGCTGCAAATTTCCAGGTAAGTGCTTTGTGGATCGGGCACTAACTTGTGTTATTTGCGGCGGTGTAACTTAAATCAGAAAAGTTACGTTGCGCCCGCTGGCTGTGAATCTGGTTCCTGTTTTCCAATTGTGCTCCTGTGTTGTCACATGGGCTTCCAAAAGGCTTTTAAAACACACTGCATAGACAAGGTCTACTGTTGTCCATTAAAACAAATCCTGAGAATGTCATTTAGCCGTGCATCTAGACAGGAAGTGGTTGCAAGAGTTTAGCCACCTTGAGCAGCAAAGGATGAAAAAAGTAACAAGTACTTATAAAACATAGGAATTGTTCATAATATATAGTACAATGCTTTAGCAAACAAAATATTTGCAATTAGGGGTTACATCTACTTTACAATTAATATTTAGTGCTTTTGTATATATTATCTTATGATTTATTGCAAAAAAAGTTTCATATTTATGTAGTGTTTTTGCTGAATTCCCCCTTTGTGACTATGTAGGAAGCAGAGGACTGTAGTTAACCTTTCTGCATGTGCCTGTTGGTGCTCTCTAAGAATTGAGTGCACTGTATCGATCACTTGTTGTCTGAGGTTGTTGCTCCAGTAGGGTGTGCTAGAGAGGAGGCATTCTATGTTATGGATATTTAGTGTTTAGCCTAGAGATTGAACTGGTGCAGGGATCTCTCTTCCTGAAAGAATGCTTGTAAGAGCTGTCCCACTTTGGCCTAGAGGAAGCAAGCTGCAACTGTCCACCACAAGTGGGGTGGTGATAGACTGGTTGAGTGGGAAGAATACATAGGAACCTTTTTATGCTGTCCTGCCTTACGTAAGGATTGAGATACCACTTAAACCTTGTTTGCTAAGGAGCCAAGTTCTAAATGAATTTTCCAACCAGGATAACTCTGTTAAAGAGGTGCAGAAGACCAGATACTGTTTTTGTGTATTTTAAACCTTCAAGTTTCCTGTACTTTCTCAAGCCTCCTTCCTATTTTTTTATCATATCCTCTAGTGCAGTGGTCTTTAAGTTATGGCCCATGGGCTGGATGCAGCCCTTTTCCTGCCTTTATCCAATCTTTGAGACACTATTCCTTCTACTGACACCAATGAGGGGGCATTATTACTCACAATGACACCAACAATTGAGCACTATTCCTGCCACTAATATTAACAATGTTTTCCTGTGCTTCCTCCTGCCTCCTTCATTCTTTTTATCCTCTAGTGCAGTGGTCTCTAAGCTGTGGCCCCCGGGCTGGATGCAGCCCTTTGCCTGCCTTTATCCGATCCTTGGGACACTATTCCTTCCACTGACACCAATGAGGAGGCATTATTCCTCCCAATGACACAAACAATTGGGAACTATTCCTGCCACTGCTATTAACAATGGAGCACTATTCCACCCACTAAAGCCAATGATGGGGCATTGCTTACTCCCATTGACACCAGGGCATTTTCCATTCCCACTGGCCATGGTCTGGCTCCCCCAAAGCCTTAAAGACAGTAAACTGCTTCTTTGCTTGGAAATATTGGAAACTCATGCTCTAGTGCAGTAAGTCTGCTTAAGTTTAACTTTAAAGTTCCACTAAAATCAATTTAAAAATATAGATTTTATTCAATAACTTTTATTTGTATTTATCTTTGAACCTTCTAAATGTTCTAAAGCAGTGGTCCCCAACCCTTTTGGCACCAGGGACCGTTGTTGAAGAAAATTGTGCCAAGGCCGGGGGGGGGGGGGGGCAGGGGTGTATGCGGCTTTTCGCTGGCAATTTATCGGGGGCAATGGCTAGTGTTAGTGCTTCAATTATCCCGGCACCATGATTGATATGGTGTCAGGATGATTGAAGCGCATTGTTTCTATTATTACATTGTAATAGACGCTGAAATAGTTCAACTCACCATAATACAGAGTCACTCATATGCAGCTTGTCACTTGCCTCGTTGCCTGCCACCAGATGCATTTTCCCACTTGCCACGTTGCCTGCCACCAGATGCGGAGGGTCACTTGCCACGTTGTAATAGACGCTGAAATAGTTCAACTCACCATAATACAGAGTCACTCATATGCAGTAGTGTTGCTCACGAATATTCGTATTGCGAATATTCGGCTCGAATATGGCATATTCGAGTATTCGCGAATATTTCGAATTTCGCGGTCAATATTCGCTATTCCGAATATTCGATTCAATTTTATTTTTAGAACAGATCACATCCTAGAGATCTCCATCGACGTCTAAAAGCATTGCTGGTATGATTAGAGACCTTGGGCCGAGTAGCTGAAGCCATCATTTTATATTGCCAAAAATTCGCATTGCGATTATTCGGCAATAGGAATTGCGCGATTATTTTCTCCGCCCTCCTTTTGCATCAGAGCCAGCAGTTGTCGAAATTCCGCAATCAATATCGCATTCGCATTTTGCAAAATTTCGATACAATATCACGAATATTTTGAGCCAATCAGAGTGCTCCTAGCGCTGTTGTCGAAATTCCGCCATCAATATCGCATTCGCATTTTGCGAAATTTCGATACAATATCACGAATATTCTGAGCCAATCAGAGTGCTCCTAGCTCTGTTGTCGAAATTCCGCCATCAATATCGCATTCGCATTTTGCGAAATTTCGATACAATATCAAGAAAATTCTGAGCCAATCAGAGTGCAAAATATCACGAATATTCTGAGCCAATCAGAGTGCTCTTTCCGCTGTTGTCGAAATTCCGCCATCAATATCACATTCGCATTTTGCGAAATTTCGATACAATATCACGAATATTCTGAGCCAATCAGAGTGCAAAATATCACGAATATTCTGAGCCAATCAGAGTGCTCCTTTCGCTGTTGTCGAAATTTCGCAATTATTTTCGCATTCGCAATAGCGAAATTTCGCAAAAATTTAATTTCGATAAAATATCACGAATATTCGAATTTAGCGAATATTTCTCGAATATTCGGCTATATATTCGTGATATATCGCGAAATCGAATATGGCGTATTCTGCTCAACACTAATATGCAGCTTGTCACTTGCCTCGTTGCCTGCCACCAGATGCATTTTCCCACTTGCCACGTTGCCTGCCACCAGATGCGGAGGGTCACTTGCCACGTTGCCTGCCACCACATGCAGAGGGTCATTTGCCACGTTGCCTGTCACCAGATGCATTTTGTCCCTTGCCATATCACCTTCCACCAGATTCAGGTTGTCTTATGCCGCGTCACCTGCCATCAGATGCAGCTTGTCATTTGCCACCAGATGTGGATTGTCACCTGCCACCACATGAAGATTGTCACTGCAGTGGTGGCAGCACAGGTGTGTGCATTAGTTCAGAGGCAAGCCTGGAGTAGTGGGTAGTGACTAATGAGGGAGAGCAGCGGTAATGGGGGGGGGGGGGGGCGGTGAGAGATGATCTCATCTCTCTGCTCCCCTGCCTCACCTCCAGCAGTATATCGGTAATTTGCCGTGCTGTGTCGGTGGAGCAGTGATGCAGTGAGGGATGGTCCTGCCTCACCTCCAGCATTATAGCTGCCCCACTGTGAGCGGGGAAGAGCGGCGATGCAGGCGGTGAGAAATGATCTAATCTGCTTGCTCGCCTCAGTATATCGGCCCCGCTGTGAGCATGGAACAGCAGTAATGCAGGCGGGCGATGGGAGATGATGTCATCTCTCTGCTCGCTCCACCGCCGCATATCAGACAGTGTAGCATTCACGCAGTGCCGGCCCAAGACATTGTGCTGCCTGGGACCAAGAATGAAATGCTGCCCCCCCCCCCCCCCCAGAAAAGAAATCACGCCAACCCAAAGGCCCCCACATTCATTATTTTATATCATAACTAAAGGGGACCCGCCATGGCTCTATACATGTATAAAGGAGTATAAAGAGGACCTGTCATTGCTCTATACATGTATAGGAGTATAAAGAGGACCTGTCATGGCTCTATACATGTATATAGAGGACCTGTCATTACTCTTTACATGTAAAGTAATATCAAGAGGACCTGTCATGGCTCTATAAATGTATATAGGACTATAAAGAGTACTTGACATGGCTCTATACATGTATAAAGGAGTATAACGAGGGCCTGTCATGGCTCTATAGATGTATAAAGAGAACCTGTCATGGCTCTATACATGTATAAAGAGGACCTGTCATGGCTCTATACTTGTATATAGAGGACCTGTCGATCTCTTTACATGTAAAGGAATATAAAGAGGACCTGTCATGGCTCTTTACATGTATAAAGGAGTATAACGAGGGCCTGTCATGGCTCTATAGATGTATAAAGAGGGCCTGTCATGGCTCTATACATGCATATAGGCTTATAAAAGGACCTGCCATGGGCTTTATTCATGTATCCAGGAGTATAAAGGGACCTGTGAATTGCCGGCGGCCACAATGTCTTTTGCGCAAACTAATCAATGTACGCTAATTGTGGGGGTTTTTTGGTACCAAAAATATGTAGAAGAATACATATTGGCCTAAACTGAAGAAAATAGTTTATTTTTCTAAATTTTGGGGATATTTATTATAGCAAAAAGTTAAAAAATATATATATTTATAGCACAAAAAATAAAAACCGCAGAGGTGATCAAATATCACCAAAAGAAAGCTCTATTTGTGGGAAAAAAAAGGACATCGATTTTATTTGGGTAGCGGAGCTGGCGGAACGGGCTGGCGGGCATCAGTGTGCTGCCCCCCTAAAAGTGCTGCCTGGTACCCATGGTACCACCCGGTCCCATCATAGGGCCGGCCCTGCATTCACGGCCCGGCTGCAAACAGGCCACGGCCCGGAAGTGAGCCGCCGCCCGGGGGTTGATGACCCCTGTTCTGAAGGACATCCTGAAATATACATCTTTATTTTACCATGCTCCTACTTTCTTTATGAAGGTGGCTGCTCTTGTTCTCCATTGTCTAGCTGTATGTGGGATTGTAGCCACCCTCCTCTGCGGACTCCCTACAGTAATACGTGTCAATGCAGCCGACACCAGCACATAAAGACAAAGATAACATCACATTTATAAAATCGCTGCCTACACAGCATGGGGACACGTCCTGTATAATAAGCAGCACGATGGCCCCGGGATTTGTAGCTTTAGCAGAAACTGCAATATACAGTACTGTACGTGCACTGTGATTATAACCAGAAAGACAGGAAGTGAAGGGAAAAAATAGTGTGGTTTGGGCACTGAGATACTGACAGTCAACTAAATGTAAATATTCCGCAAAGAAGTAAATTAAAGCGGAGGTTCACCGTTAGAGAGCACATTTTCCCCTTAGATTAATGCTCGTTTTGTCTAGGGGAATCGGCTATTGGTTTTAAAATATGATCCGTACTTACCCGTTTACGAGATGCATCCTCTCCGTCGCTTCCGGGTATGGGCTGCGGGAATAGGCGTTCCTTCTTGATTGACAGTCTTCCGAGAGGCTTCCGACGGTCGCATCCTTCGCGTCACGATTTTCCGAAAGAAGCCGAACGTCGGTGCGCAGGCGCAGTATAGAGCCGCACCGACGTTCGGCTTCTTTCGGCTACGAGTGACGCAATGGATGCGACCGTCGGAAGCCTCTCGGAAGACTGTCAATCAAGAAGGAACGCCCGCTCCCGAAGATCCATACCCAGAAGCGACGGAGAAGATGCATCTCGAAAACGGGTAAGTACGGATCATATTTTAATACAAATAGCCGATTCCCCTAGACCGAACGAGCAGGAAGGGGAAAAGGGCAACAATTAAATAAATGGGTGAACTCCCGCTTTAAAATAATACTAAACACACACTGTTAAATTTACAAATAAATATTGTCCCTTCTATTTCTGTATGTGGATGATGACACTGTAGATATTTTAATAAGAAAAACATCTAAGTACCCTTTTCTTATTCGATATACAGCTGTTACATGACCCAGCTCTTTCCCAGCCTGTCTGCAGAGAAACATAAGCAGGAGGAGCTTCTAGTCCTCTGCTGCTGGCCACAAAAAAAAAAAACAGCATTTGGAATACAGAGTCAAAATAAATAAATGGTATTAATACTGTAAACTGTTTAAATTGGCATATAAATATATGTAATACAGAATTTATTATTTTTTATAATGTAGATTGAGTGACACTTTTAAAAATTGAAATGTGTAGTGCATTATGATAGCTTAGAATATTAGTGTTATTGGACACTTAGGGCCAGATTCTCGTAGTTCGGCGTATCCTATTTACGTTACGCCTCCGCAACTTAGACGGGCAAGTGCTGTATTCTCAAAGCACTTGCTCCGTAAGTTGCGGCGGCGTAGCGTAAATAGGCCGGCGTAAGCCCGTCTAATTCAAATTTGGAACAGGGGGGCGTGTTTTATGTAAATAACTTGTGACCCGACGTGATTGACGTTTTTCACGAACGGCGCATGCACCGTCCGTGGAATATCCCAGTGTGCATTGCTCCATAGTACGCCGCAAGGACGTATTGGTTTCGACGTGAACGTAAATGACGTCCAGCCCCATTCACGGACGACTTACGCGAACGATGTAAAATATTCAAAATTCGACGCGGGAACGACGTCCATACTTAACATTGATACGCTGCATGTACGCCACCATATAGCAGGGGTAACTTTACGCCGGAAAAAGCCTAACGTAAACGGCGTATCTGTCCTGCGTCGGCCGGGCGTACGTTCGTGAATTCGCGTATCTAGCTGATTTACATATTTCTAGGTGTAAATCAGCGTACACACCCCTAGCGGCCAGCAGAAATATGCAGTTAAGATCCGACGGCGTAAGAGACTTACGCCGGTCGGATCTAATAGAAATCTATGCGTAACTGATTCTATGAATCAGGTGCATAGATACGACGGATCAGACTCAGAGATACGGTGGCATTTCTGGAGATACGCCGTCGTATCTCCTTTGTAAATCTGGGCCTTAGTGACACTTTAAAGTGACTGGCCCCCATCTTCCCTCCACCTTTTCTTCCAGAGATAAATGCACATTATTGCCAAGTAATAGGGCATAAGGCATCTATGATGTGTAGCTGATGGTCATCTGGAAGTCAGTAATTACTGATGATCGAAATCAAAAGCAATTAATTTACATATCGAGATTGTGGGTAGAACCCCAGACTCTCTTTCGCAGGTTCAGCAGACTATACTTAACTATTTTACTAAAAATTATCCTTCCATTTTAAACTGCAGCTGCTGTAGATTTATTAAATGCAACAGGGGCTGATATCTGTCAGGCATCTTGAACACAGCTATGCACTTGACAGGCACAGCATGTACATAAAGCTAAAACTTGCATCTTGCATCTCAGACCAGGAAGTAGATGCTGGCCTTAGATGATGCCGTGCTTCTGGAGAAAATAGCAGATGCAGGGGGAGTGCAGGGAGATCTCGATGAGAAATGATAGGTAATCAGCTGGTTATACACTGTGCAAAATGTGTCCAGTTTCTGATGAACTAACCAAAATTCACGATGTGGGTGGCCCTATTGGCTTCCTCCAGCCCAATATCTTTCAACTGAAATACCTAAGGCGCCGAATGTAAATTTTTTGGCTGAACACTAGCTGTATCCAATCAACTGCTTGTAGCGACTTTCAGAACACAATTGGGACAGCAGATTTGTCAATCCACGCTGTATAGGCTTTACACATTCCATAGCCGGCATGCACTAAGAGCCGGTTCACACTCCCGCTGCACGACTTTGGGGGCGACTCTGCAAGTCGTCCTGAGGACGACTTCAGAGGTGACCAGCAAAACGACTTCAGTATAGAAGTCAATGCAGGTCCCCCCGAGCCGCCCCCGAAGTCGTGCAGGAACCTTTTTCTAAGTCGGAGCGACTTGTGAGTCGCCCCAGTGTGAACCGGCTCTTAGCAAATCAGGTATAATGCTGCGTACACCCGATGGGAATTTCCGACAAGAAAAGTTGATTGTGAGCTTTTGGTCGGAAATTGAGCGCTGGTTCTCAAATTTTTACGACGGGAAAAGTTCTTGTCGGAACTTCCTGTCATCTGTATGCAATTCAGATGCGCAAAAATCCTACGCATGCTCGGAATTATTGAATTTTTTTTCGGCTCATCGTAGTGTTGCACGTCACAGCGTTCTTGACGGTCGGAATTTCCAATCAAATTTTTGTGACCCTGTGTATGCAACACAAGTTTAAGCCAACATTCCGTCAGAAAATAATCGTGTGTATGCAGCATATGTTTTTGCCTGAATTCGCACCTGAACTGGACCCAAACACGCACAGGACCCTTTTGGAATGCAGACAGCGGCCGTCCCAGACATGTGTGAACCGGCTCGAACTATGTTCCAGTTTAAGCTGGTGCCATGGCCACTGCCCCATGTTTCCTGTTTTGGTGTGTCTCCTTTCTCTTGGAGCATCACATGGAGCCACCCTTGCATGAAGTGGCTTGAGTTGTCTCCCTACACTGTGTACCACAATATAACCACATAGCTCCATAGCCTTGGATGGTAGGTCACTCGTCTCTGTGAAGACCAGATGTTCAGGAAATTGGCACTGACAGAGCAGGAGCCATCAGCATTGAAATTTGTAAACAGATATTTTAATCAGTAATGTGTATTTGATTGTGACCAATGGGTTAAAGGGGCTGTAAAGGTTTGTTTTTTTATTTTCTAAATAGGTTCCTTTAAGCTAGTGCATTGTTGGTTCACTAACCTTTTCCTTCAATTTCCTTTCTAAAAAAAATGTTTTCTTTGTCTGAATTTCTCACTTCCTGTTCCTCCTCAGTAAGCTGTTCTGGCTGACTAACCCCCAGCCAGAACGGCTCGGCTGATGGGGGCAAGCTTACTGAGGAGAAACAGGAAGTGAGAAATTCAGACAAAGATAAAAAAACATTTAGAAGGGAAATCGAAGGAAAAGGTAAGTGAACCAACAATGTACTAGCTTAAAGGAACCTATTTAGAAAATAAAAAGCAAACCTTTACAACCCCTTTAAGTTAAAAACAAAATGTTGAAGGTTTAATACTACTTTAAGTAGAAGCAGTAGGTGACCTCTTTATTACAAACAAATAACAGTTAACTTTGGAGCCTCATTAACTTTCCAGGCAATCTCTGCTTATAGAAAGCTACCGTGTAACTGTATTATATTGGGTAGATAAACAACTCGCCATCACCAATCACCTTGGCTTGAGTGATTGTAAATTCCATTAAAATCGGTAAAAGAAGATAAAGGTGCAAGTGGCAAAGTGAAGCCTTGTCTCTGTGAATTTCCCAGAGATGATTTAATGCTGCCATTATTGTCCCTGGGCAATTTATCATCCTTGCTTTTTGTATCACAAGTCAAATACGGTGCTGCCCGGCGCTGCATCTGGGAGGTTTTGCTGTGCATTTTTTAATTACATTTTGGATGTTTTAGGGAATGTCTGCTTTTGATGGTTATGTAAAAGGAACATCTGGGTGCACAAAACAATAAAAAGATATTTAGCAAACCCAGGCACTGGCCCAGATTCTGAAAGGGCTTACGACGGCGCAACGCCATGTGCGCCGTCGTAAGTCCTAATCTGGGCAGTCGTATCTATGCGACTGATTCTTAGAATCAGTTACGCAAAGATAACCATTAGATCCGACAGGCGTAAGGCTCTTACGCTGTCGGATCTTAAATGCAATTTTCTTTTTCGCCGCTAGGTGTCGCCTCCGTCTTTTTCCCGATCGAGTATGCAAATTAGCAAAATACGCGAATTCCCGAATGTACGCGCGGTCGACGCAGTGAAGTTACGACGTTTACGTTAGATTTGCGACGCGTAAAGTTGCCCCTGGGTATATGAGGCACAGTCAATGTTAAGTATGGCCGTCGTTCCCGCGTTGAAATTTTAAAATTTACGTCGTTTGCGTAAGTCGTCCGTGAATAGGGCTGGACGCCATTTACGTTCACGTCAAAACCAATGACATACTTGCGACGTCATTTAGCGCAATGCACGTCGGGAAATTTTAGGGACGGCGCATGCACAGTACGATTAAATGATCCACGCCCCCTACCCAGATCATTTGAATTAGGCGGGCTTGCGCAGGGGGATTTACGCTACGCCGCCGCAACTTTACAGGCAAGTGCTTTGTGAATCAAGCACTTGCCCGTAAAACTTGCGGCGGCGTATTGTAAATGAGATACCTTACGCCGCCGCAGAGATGCGGCGATCTACGAGAATCTGCCAAAAAAGTTCAAAAAAGCGAGTGGATGAAACAGGTCATAAGACTCAACTTTTAAATATTCCAATCAGCGTTCTCTTCAGGGAGAGAGTCTGTGACTAATATGTGTATGTATATTCTATACCCAACACTTTTTATTTTTTTCAGTTTTGGGGCAAAACAAGCATTTTACTGTCTGTATGGAAATGTGAAAACCATGGAGCAGCGTGGTACAATGCTATTTATTTTGCTAGGCAACTCAACAAATGATTGCAGTAGCAGGCAATGCACCTGCATTGTGGTGTGCTGCATTAGAATTATAAGGATCAGGTTGATCTTTCCCTGCACTAACCACTTCAGCTAAAGATTTACCCCTCTTCATGACCAGGCCATTTTTTGAAACATTGCACTGCGTTAATTTAACTGACATGTGCCTGGTCGTGCGACACTGTACTTAAATAAAGTGTATGTCCTTTTTTTTCCCCCCACAAATAAAGCTTTCTTTTGGTGGCATTTGATCACCTCTGATTGCCCTTTGCAGTTTTTATTTAACCACTTCAATACCAGGCACTTACCACCCTTCCTGGCCAAGCCAATTTTTAGCTTTCTGCGCTGTTTAAATGACACCGAACCCAAACAGAATTCATCATTTTGTTCCCACAAATAGAGCTTTCTTTTGGTGGTATTTGATCACCTCTGCGGTTTTTATTTTTTGCTAAACAAATAGATAAAGACCGAAAATTTTGAAAAAAAATAAAGTTTTTCTTTTGTTTCTGTTAGAACATTTTGTAAATTAGTATGTTTTCTCCTTCACTGATGGGCACCGATGAGGTGGCAATGATGGGCACTGACAGGCACTGACGATGGGTACTGATATGCAGCACTGATGGGCACTGATGGGGGGCACTGATATGGAGCACTGATAGGCATTGAAAGGCACTCATGGGTGGCACTGGTGGGCACTGATAGATGACACTGATGGGCACTGAAGGGCTGCAATGATGGGTACTTATGGATGGCACTGATAGGCAGCACTGCTGGGCACTAATGGGCGTTGATACGTGGCACTGATGGGCACTGATATGCGGCACTGATAGATGGCACTGATAGGCATCCCTGGTGGCACGGGCACTGGTAGGCATTGTGGATGGGCACTGATTGGCAGCTGCCTGGGCACAGATTGGCATTTCCCTGGTGGTCTAGGTGGGCATACCTGGTGGTCCAGTGTGGTGAGAATCCCTGGTGGTCCCAGCGGCATCTTGGTGGTCCTGGGTGGGCATCCGAGGGGGGGCTGCGCTGATAAACAATCAGCACAGACCCACCTGTCAGGAGAGCAGCCGATCGTCTCTCCTCTACTCGTGTCTGTCAGATGCGAGTGAAGAAAAGCCGATCAACGGTTCTTCCTGTTTACATCATGATCAGCCGCTATTGGACATGGCTGATCATGTGGTAAAGAGCCTGCGTCTGAGGCTCTTTACCAAGATCAGTTTAGTGGTGTGTCAGACTGACACACCGCACCACCGATAACCGTGTTGCGCGCCCTCAGGGGCACGCGGCAGCTGTTATCCTGTTGAACATCATATGACGTCCAGTCAGGATAACTGAACCACCCCCCGGCCGTCATTTTGCTATAGGCTGGGCAGAAAGCGGGACTGCAATATTGCGACGGACAGTCGGAAACTGACACTTTTGACACTTTTTGGGGACCAGTGACACTAATACAGTGATCAGTGCTAAAAATATGCACTGTCACTGTACTGACACTGACTGGGAAGGGGTTAACATCAGGGTCGATTAAAGGGTTAAATGTGTGCCTATCCAGTGATTTCGTGTACTGTCGGAGGTGTTTTTAATAGAGGAGGGCATGAATCTGTGTCGCTGCTGTACAGGAGCACAGGATCCATGCCTTCTCTACTGACAGAATGGCAATCTGCCTTGTTTATGTAGCACTGCCCCCGAAGGAGCTGCTGAATATTTTGGGCAGCATGTTACCTCTATCTTCTCACCGTCCAGGGTAATAGAAGAGAGTTGAAAAGGAGTTAAAATGTCCACAGTTTACACTTCTTTTTTACACTTCACTTCTTTACAGGTTCAGGTGCATAATCTCAACTAGGAAACACTTCTGCTTCCAGCAAACAGTTCTCATCGCCACTCTAGCCAGAGTGGGTATTGCTCACCCGGATAGGTCCCTCTCACTGGCCTGGCAGCCGGAATGGCGCACGCAATAAAGTACAGTCTCTGCCACAAACCTTCCCTTATGAGGAGACACTTTTGGTCCAGAATCCCCTGACACAGGATTCAGCACCCGGATCACTCCAGATTAACTTTTGTAGAACATAAATCTGACAGGCGATCCCCATCAAGCCTCTCAGTATATGGTGCATCCTTCGATGAAGTTTCCAGGCCTTCTCCCAATATACCAGCTTCTTGCAGGGTACTCTCCAGGATAGGTCCTCCCCTGGCTTCCTTCATCAAGTGGCTTCTTCCCTCAAGGACAGACAGCACAGGATCACCTTGAAAGTGCAGACCCAGTCTAACTACTGGGCCTACTCAGCTAAACCACAACCCCAGACCAACGTGGTCCCGGAGCCAGGGCTCAGGAGCACGCACCCCCGGCCAGGCGGGCCACGAGGCGCCTGGAACGACAAACCGATGACGACCCCAATCCAATGGGGTCTGTCCCTTAAGGACCCCTTCCCAGCATGCACAGCGGGACGACCACTCCCCTGATTCGCTGCCGAGGGGGACACCCAATACACCCTGACTCTGCTGCTGCCACCCTTGGCCTGGGATGGTTATAACACCCCTGGACGAACAATGGTGGTTACTCCCAGCACAGCCATGGCTGGAACAGAGGCTAAATTGCCCATAATTACATTTGCCTGAGTCAATTAACAACTCAGACCCCCTCTAAATTTAGAGCAGCGCCTGTTCGACAGGAGCAGGCCGCTACATTTACATAAGCAGACTGTCGTTCTGCTTGTGTATGTCGAGTCCACGGTACCCACAGACCAGCTCCTGCTGTGTATAATCATAGCTTGAGTGGGTTGCCAGCAGCGCACATGCACACCCCAGACCCAGAAGTGCATGATCCTGCACACTGCAGCTGCACTGTAGCAGTAAATCTACTATAGGACAGCCTTAAAGTGGTTTAAAGCATACGGTAGTAAGCCTTTATTGCCTAGTAGCGCAATAACGTCACTTAAAGTAAATGTTTAGTCAAAACTTTTTATCTTAGTCTTCCATAGAGTAGGGAAGAGTAAGAACCCCAACAAGTTTGTATCTGTTTGGGGATATCCACCTATTCTGTTTACTCTGGATAACATTGTCAAGAAACACAGTTGTCCCCAGAACAGGGCATGAGGGGTTTCTTCCAAGGGAATCACACATTCCAATGACAAAGCCTAAAGCCGCGTACACACAACCGTTTTTCATGATGTGAAAAATGCCATTTTGGTCGTTAAAAACGGTCCTGTGTAGCCTTTAGAGCATTTTTCTCGTTGAGAAAAATGGACATTAAAAATTTAGAACATGCTCTATGCTTGAGCATGTGTATGCAAGGCAGGCTTGACAAGAATCACATTGAGAAAAAAGTTTTTTCCGGTCCCCCCCCCCTCACTTCCTGTCACAGAAACACAGCAGGAAGTATTGATGGGATATTGCCATGACAGCTTTTGGCCGGGAAAACTGGCCGTGTGTATGCTCCATGGCAGTTTTTCTGACAGGAAAACTGCCGGGAATCCCATCGGGAAAAATGAGAACATGTTTTCTTTTTTCCTGCCGGCGGTCTTTTTCCCCGGCAGTTTTCCTATGGGAAACACTGCGGTGGGGCATACACACGGCCGGGAATCCTGGTCAAAGCTCTCATGGCAGTTTTCCTGCCAGGAAAACTGGCCGTGTGGAGGGGGAAAAAGCTTTTCCCCTTACACCCTTGGCTTTTTCCCCTACACCCTTGGTTTTACCGGCGGACTTTTTACCGCCGGGAAAACCGATTGTGTGTACAAGGCATCAGGGAGTTCTCACCTTACCAGGTTTACCCATTGGAAGATTTCTCCTCACTTTCTGTTCCTTTCACAACTCACACATTTTTGATTTCCAATAACTTTTTGCACTTTTTGAGTCAACGGTCATTAGAACAAATAGTGAAGGTCAATCTCCCCAGGGGTGATACAGACAACAATAAAAACAACCCTTCTATATTCAAAAACTTTAAAAAAATGCCTTTACATACACTATAAAGTGTATCTATGATCAAAATGCAAAATCATACATTTCCATGTTATATTTAAATAATTTCTAGCCTACTCCTAATAATCTGAACAATCTTTAACTTTGTGGGTACTGCTGTGTCACATATTTCACAGAGCTTGCCTTCTGAACTAAAGAGGTGCTGAGAGGAGGAGTTTCAGGAGGCGGAGTCAACACAGGAATCACAGCCTGCAGGCATCAAAGTACCATGGGATATGTAGTCCTAGAAATTAAAAGAAAACAGCAGAGGAGAATCTACAAAACATGCAGAGAATCCAGGAAGTGGTGGAAAGAGATGGCCAGCAGACTAACATGAAAGGGGATTTTTCAAGTAGGCGTATATTGGATTGTGAAATGTAACTATTTTTTGTATTTTTATTATATTGCTGATGTTATAAAAATGAAAGTGTATGCTACGGTCATATATCTCCTGTAATAAATGCATTTGCCCTGTAGACTTGAAGACAATGGTCAATGAACTCCTCTGAGCTAATATAATTTGAAGCAGAGAAAAAGATACATTGGATTTTTTTTTTTTAAATATTGTTTTCCTATTCATAGATTCATTGCACATCCATTACTACACCCTACACTGCCAACTTCCATTAAAATAATAACATGAATCCCACATTGATCTAGAGTTCAGATATTCTATTCAGTAATTTATCTTTCTTGATGGGGTTTGTTTTACTGAAAGTCCTCTGTTATTATTTTTGCAGAATTTGATACCAAACTGATTATTAGGCTGGATTCACATCTATGCATTTTTAGTGCTTTTTGCATTTTACAGATTTGCACTACAGAACGTGTTCCATAGGAAACTATGTTAAATGGACTATAGTGCAAATCTGCAAAATGCAAAAAGCACTAAAACTGCATATGTGTGAATCCAGCCTTAATGAATATTGGTTGCCTCTTCAAATTATTTATTTTTTTGCTTTTGCTTTTTTTTATATTGTGAGTTGCTTTTGTTGCTTCTTCTCTGTGTAAAGTATACCCTAGCAAAGATGGTTAATAGTAATCTGTCCTGTCCATTGCTGTCTTCAATGGATAGTTAGAAAACTTAAACAAACAGATTTGATGCTGAAGGTTACAGTATTAAGCTGTTTAATAGAGTTACTGTTGGAATACAATGTTCATGTATTTTTGTACAACCACTACAGATATATTTTTCAGCCAGTAGTTGGCAGTGTTCATAAGTTTGTATCTGCTCTATGGTAACCTCTATTGCCGCGTACACACGATCGTTTTTCGGCAAATAAAAAACAATGTTTCTTAAAAATGTAATTTAAAACGATCGTGTGTGGGCTTCACATCATTTTTCGGGTTTTGAAAAACGACAAAAAAAAAAATTTGTACATGCTGCATTTAACGACGTTTTAAACTATGTAGTTTTTCGACATAAAATGCTCAGAAGCAAGTTATGAGACAGGAGCGCTCGTTCTGGTAAAACTACCGTTCGGAATGGAGTAAGCACATTCATCACACTGTAACAGACAGAAAAGCGCGAATCGTCTTTTACTAAAACAGAATCAGCTAAAGCAGCCCAAAGGGAGAACTTCCCCTTTATAGTGCCATCGTACAACATGTTGTACTTCCCCACGCTTTGATAGAGCATTTTTTTTTTAACGATCGTGTGTGCGTAACGTCGTTTTAATGATGAAGTTGGAAAAAACGTTGTTTTTTCTAGAGGCTGAAAAACATTGTTTTTTAAAAGCCGAAAAATTATCGTGTGTACGCGGCATATGTATTTCCTCTGTATAATAAAGTTCCTGTTTCCTGTCTGCAGTTAAGCAGCAGATAAGCCTATGTGGACTGTGCATTGTCTGTTCTGTAGGGCTATATACAGAATTTCTAACAGTAGGGGCAGAAATAACACTATTGCTGTTCATGTGACTTAAAGTGTTACTAAAACCACAACTGTAAAATTTGTCTGTATATGCAGTAAAGCATGCTTGTTATACTCACTGTGGACCCTAAGGGATTATTCCTCAGCATTGTGTAAAAAGGCTGCTTGAGCCTGTCTTTTTTTATCCTTCTTCCACTGTCCCCAATCCATCTTCTGATAGAACAGAGCCTTTGGAGTCACTC
This sequence comes from Rana temporaria, assembly GCF_905171775.1. Lineage (NCBI taxonomy): Eukaryota > Metazoa > Chordata > Amphibia > Anura > Ranidae > Rana > Rana temporaria. The sequence goes on from NC_053491.1 coordinate 354,313,996, forward strand.
TGCACACGTTCAGTTTGGTGTGTATTGCTAGAGAGTTTTTTTTTCCTTGGGAGCATTGGCGGGCGCCAACCCCCTCCCATCACTGCCACCGCCTCTCTATCCATGCTGTGTACTGTGGAAGACGAGATATAGTGAATGCAGGGTCCTGGGATTAGTGAAGGACTTTTTTACCTTCATACAACCAGAGTGTATGCGCTGTAATGACAAGCTGTTCAAAGGTAGTTATTTTAAAGCAGAACTATAGGCAAAACTTTTTTTTTTTTTTTTTGGACAGAGCAAGGGAAGGTTATAACCAATGTAAGATTTCCTTTCACCAGTTGTGTTTCATTTTGGAGAATTCCCTTAACTTCCCATCGCCAAACAGGAAGTGAGAGGAAATCCCTGCAAATTGAGGGAATCCCTTGGAGACCAACAGGTCACCAGAACTAGTGTGCCCATTGGAAGATTTCCCCTCTATTACTTTTCTGGGGATAACCCAAGACATGAGATTTTCTGTTACTTTCACTTTCAACGATAATGATAATGGTAAACAGGACAAATAGAGAGGATGAATCTCCCTAATGGGGGCACAGACAAAAGTTTTGCCTTTAGTTATGCTTTAGGAGAAATCCTAAATGGGTTCTGATCATAGTAGAGGGATACAATTATAAAAAGCCTAACTGTCCAAGTGGTGGGCAGGTGCCACATCTCAATGTGTATATGGGGGGAGGGACTTTTAAGGCACCAGCGACACTTGTATTTATTATAAAAAGTTTTTATTGAATACAAATATAATAAAAATCAGTTACAAATCATGGACACAAAAATTGAAGCCTCACTGTGCCCATCATATGCAGGCAGCCACTGGGCCCATCAATTGTCACCACTATGACATGCCATCAAACGCAGCCACTGTGCAATCAAACACAGCCACTGTGCCATGCCATCAAACGCAGCCACTGTGCCATCAATTGTCGCCACTGTGCCCATCAAACGCAACCACTGTGCCATCACACGCAGCCACTGTGCCATCACATGCAGCCACTGTTTAATCAATTGTTATTGATTAAACAGTGGCTGCCTGTCCCCAGCGTCTGTCCCCCTCCTGTGTCATGTCCCCAGCGTCTGTCCCCCTCCTGTGTCATGTCCCCAGCGTCTGTCCCCCTCCTGTGTCATGTCCCCAGCCTCTGTCCCCCTCCTGTGCCATGTCCCCAGCCTCTGTCCCCCTCCTGTGCCATGTCCCCAGCCTCTGTCCCCCTCCTGTGCCATGTCCCCAGCCTCTGTCCCCCTCCTGTGCCATGTCTATAACAAGTACTCGTACCAGTTGTCCAACAATGATATTTACTGCTTTTTATAAAGAAATACAATTGATTTTATGCAGTATTGAGTTTAGCCTTTTGGCCCAGCCCTCCAAAATATTTTTAGTTTCTCATGTGGCCCCATCGAAAAAATAATTGCCCACCCCTGCTCTAGATGTTAGTGTAGGAAAATTTGGCTTGGCTGAGAGCCAGGCCTGGGTTGAATCTGGTTCAGGGTTGAGTGACTCAGGTAGGCTAAATGATTCAGCAGGCAGCATCTCTGGTAACTCCCCCTGCTCTCTGAAACCTTGGAGAAACTTCCAAAAGTGGAGGGTGGAGTTTAGAAGGAGCTGCCTGAAGTATTGATGAGGGCCCCAGCCATCCCCAGTAAATGGGCTGGAGAAGGTACGGTACCTCATAAATGCTCTTGGTACATTCCAGCAGGCTCAGTTGGGTAAAAGATGGAGTGCTGAGAATGCGGTCAGTGGCCCTTGAGGGTGTCCCCCTAGTCTGGTGGAGGGGGGGGGGGTGACCTCGGGCCTTGGTTCAGGGATCAGTAACCACAGGGGTGTATACTGGATACTGACTTCTTTTGATTCACGTTTAAAGGGGCCTAAGGTTCCTGCCTTTAACAGGCTGTTGCTCTAAGATCTGACTGAGTGCTATGTCAGGATAATTTTTGTCAAGTGTGCCAGTGAGGTTCTGCAAGCAAGTGTGCTGGAGGAAGCAGAGGAGTGTATGTGAACTGTATATAGGAAAGTTGTCCCTGAAGTTGTTTTAAGTCAAGTGGGAATCCCATAACAGTGGCGTCACTAGGGTTGGTGTCACCCGGTGCGGTAAAACATGGTGTCACCCCCCCCCTCTTTCTAGGCTGCCCAGCACCAAGCAGGCAGCGCACGGGCACAGGGCGCACCCCAAAACAGCCCCTGTAAATGATAGTATAGGGCAGTATAGTGGCAGGTTAGGGTAGTATAGAGTGGTATAGTGACAGGTTGGTGTAGTGGGGTGGTAAATGACAGGTTAAGGTGGTATAGGGCATGTTGGGTGATATAGGGTAGTTTGGGGTGGTATAGGGCAAGTTAGGGTTGCATAGGGCAGGTTGGGGTGGTATGGGGCAAGTTAGGGTGGCACAGGGCAGGTTGGGGTGGTATAGTGCAAGTTAGGGTGGCATAGGGCAAGTTGGGATGGCATAGGAAAGGTTGGGGTGGTACAGGGAAAGTTAGGGTGGCATTGGGCAGGTTGGGGTGGTATAGGGCAAGTTATGGTGGCATATGGCAGATTGGGGTGGTACAGGGCAAGTTAGGGTGGCACAGGGCAAGTTGGGGTGGCATGGGAAAGTTTGGGGTGGTACAGGGCAGGCTGGGGTGGTACAGGGCAGGCTGTGGTGGCACAAGGCAGGCTGGGTGGTACAGGGCAGGCTGTGGTGGCACAGGGCAGGCTGGGTGGTACAGGGCAGGCTGGGGTGGTACAGGGCAGGCTAGGGTGGTACAGGGCTGTTTGGGGGGGTACAGGGCAGGCTGGGTGGTACAGGGCTGTTTGGGGTGGTACAGGGCAGGCTGGGTGATACATGGCAGGCCGGGGTGGTACAGGGCAGGCTGGGGTGGCACAGAGCAGGCTGGGATTGCACAGGGCAGGCTGGGATTGCACAGGGCAGGCTGGGGTGGTACAGGGTAGGCTGGAGTGGTACAGGGCAGGCTGGGATTGCACAAGGCAGGCTGGGTGGTACAGGGTAGCCTGGCATTGCACAAGGCAGGCTGGGTGGTACAGAGTAGGCTGGCATTGCACAAGGCAGGCTGAGTGGTACAGGGTAGGATGGGGTGGTACAGGGCAGGCTGGGTGGCACAGGGCAGGCTGGAATTGCATAGGGCAGGCTGGGTGGTACAGGGTAGGCTGGCATTGCACAGGGCAGGCTGGGTGGTACAGGGTAGGCTGGGGTGGTACAGGGCAGGCTGGGTGGTACAAGGTAGGCTGTGGTGGCACAGTGCATCTTGGAACTCTATGTAGTGACACTGCAGAGTAACTTACTTACATAGCATGAATGCAGATGAAGACCCGGGCTTGTGGGCGGGGCTGCTGTGTCCTCACCTCTAGCTGCTTAAGCTGCAGCATCATCGATGGTGAAGGAGTCTGTGGGAGGAGAAGAGGAGGCAGCCACACCCACAGCTCCGCCCACTAACACACGGGGATAGCCTGACTGAGGAATGTTACGGGCAGCCTAACCGCACGGCTAGATGCCCTGCTCGCACCACTCCAATCAATACAGTACGGTGTTTAGCGGCGCGGCGGCCCCGGTGTCACCCCTCTGGTGGGTGTCACCTGCTGGGCATGTCAGCTAAAAATAAAAAGAAAAAGGTGGTGTCACCCCTCTAGCGGGTGTCACCCGGGTGCGGACCGCACCCCCCTAGCAACGCCTCTGTCCCATAATACCCCTTTCTCCTCATCCAAATTCCCCCCCTCAATAAAATACAAAAAACAAGGTGCATGACTGTTTTCTGACTCTGGGAAATGATGGAAACTTGTGTGCCTGGCTGTGCAGGGTGGGGATCCAAGATCACTTGGGGCTCTTTAGGGGGTACACTATATCAGTACTACAGGTGCTTGCACCACTGTTTTGCTTACCAGCCACCCAACTCCATCCATCAGATGCTCCTCCGGTAATGTAAGCCTATTTAAGTGTCCTCTCAAGTGCAGAAAAAAAGAAACGGCTGCACATCCAGGGGTACCAATTACCTTTTTATTGATCACTGTGGTTACACCAAAGACACCAACATAGAGTCACATAGACGCATTTCACACATTTATCCTGTGCTTAATCAAGTGCAAAGACTGTGTTAAAGTACGCCAACATTGTTAGGAGCTATTGTACCCATTACGCTTGTGATATTAAGGCTCCATTCCCATATTGTCTGGAATTGTGAAGTGAGCACCCTGACGCTGTCTTCCACATGTTATTTGTTTATTCTACCTATCCATGTGCCACCTTCCTTGGTCTCTGTGTACCTTTATTCCATCTTGGGTACCAATCAACTGGCCACATGCTGCATTGTGAACACAGGAGGTCACCTGCTTGTCATGGGCACCATTCAGAGATTGCTTTTCATTCTTTCAATGAATGCAAAATGTTCCCTGGTTGGATCAGGTGGAGAGGCGGAGTGATGTCAAACACTCTTTTCAAAATAGTCAATGCCAATCATTTGTCATTTATAATTTTTTTTAAAGACTGGATGAAATGTTAAATCATATTGTTTATATAAGTCTGTACATCAGACCAGAAGGAGGGACAACTAAAGCAGAAAGAGGGACAAAGGGATTTCATTTGTAGGGAGAGCCCTACAAATGAGGGACAGTTGGGAGCTATGCATCCATACAGAAGATCTGAGCGCAGGCACAGAAGTTAACAGTTGAAGGCACAGTTTGTAATGAACTATAGTTCTTTGCCATGGAATTAGGCGGTGGCCAGACGCACACATTCCCCATACAATGGGCAGCTGGCAACTTATAGGCTCTGAGAAAACCACACATCTCTGCCCTACAATCCATATCTCCAATATACTCTAACTATTCTCTACAGCTAAATAATCATAATCAAAAAGCCCCCAAAAATGGATCTAAATTTGTGGTCACATGACATGCTGGGTCCACAGTCTTTTCTCATCCTTTTTTCAAGTGATTGTAAAGCCTATTTTTTTTTAATAACAAACATGTTATACTTACCTGCTCTATGCAGTTTTTCACAGGGCAGCCCCGATCCTCTTCTTCTTGGGTCCTTCTTTTGGCAACTCTCTCCTGGTGATTGCCCCTACAGCATGCAGCTTGCTATGGGGGGGGGGCACATGAGCAGGGCCGTCTTAATAGCATCATGGGCCCCTGGGCAAAGTAATGCTTTGGAGCCCCTACAAGGGAGACAGTGCAGGTAAACAGACATCAAGTAGGTAGGAGGCAGACAAGCAGAGCTTCCACTTTTGGATGGAGCTCCGCATTAACTACATGAACAATCGTTCTGTACAGCAAAGAAACAGTGGGGAAAATACTACGTAGGTGACTGAGATATTGTGTCAATCTCGCTCCCTTTCTCAGTGAGATTGACCACCTAGGAGCCCCGTTGCGGGAGCCAGCACCGAGCCAGCTCGCCGCGATGATGAAAAAGCCGTCATAGAAGCGACGGGGATCTGACTTGGATTCCCGCCAATTCTAGCCGCGGCGTTTGGTATGATTCATGAGGGGGAACTCCACGCCAAATTTTAAATAAAAAAACAGGGGCATACCAGGCCCTTACGTCTGGTATGGGTTGTAAGGAGAACCCCCCCTATGCCGAAAAACCGGCGTGGGGGTCCCCCTACAATCCATACCAGACCCGTATCCAAAGCATGCCGCCCGGCCGGTCAGGAAAGGAGTGTGGACGAGCAAGCGCCCCCCCTCCTGAGCCGTACCAGGCCGCATGCCCTCAACAGGGTGCTCTGTCCCCATGTTGATATAGACAGGGCCTCTTTCCGACAACCCTGGCCGTTGGTTGTCGGGGTCTGCAGGCGGGGGGCTTATCGGAATCTGGGAGCCCCCTTTAATAAGGGGGCCCCCAGATACCGGCCCCCCACCCTGGCGGAATATTTTTTTAAAAAACACACTACACAGGGTTTTTAAAGTAATTTATTAGTCAGCTTCGGGGGCCCCCCTCTCTTCTTTAGCTCTTTTACGAGGGGGGTCTTCTACTCCGACGTCTTCGGCGGGGGGGGTGTCGGTCTTCACCGACGTCCGCTTCTCTTCCGCCGGGGGGGGCGCTTTCTTCTTTAGCTTTTTTGGAGCGGCCCCCTCTCCCAGGCTTCGACGTCTTCGGCGGGGGGTGCTTGGGCTTCTGTCGGCTTCTGTCGCCTTCTACCTTCTTCTTCTTCGATGTTGACACGTCGCTTCCTCCCGCTGTAATGCCGTGTGCGCGGCTCACACCGATTTATATAGGCCTCTTATGACGTCACAGTCTCATCATGCTCCGTGCATATTTCTTGGGACCACATAGCAACAGGTATTTCCAGGTGAGTAAAAAAAAAATGATCCAAATGTTTTTTTTCAGGGTATTATATTCACATTTAGACTAGGTTCACACTGCTGCGAATTAAAAATCGCGGTAAAATCGCGATTTTACCGCGATTTCGCGGCTGCAATTTTGCCGCGATTTCGGCCGCGATTCAAGAGACATCTGTGCAGTGTTCAATGTAAATCGCGGCCCGAAATCGCAAAAAGTAGTACAGGAACTACTTTTTGAAATCGGTGCAGCGGCGTCGCACCAATTAGGACAGTGCCATTGCCGACAATTGCCGGCAAATGCCGCCGATTTGAGATGCGATTTGACATGTGAGATCGCATCTCAAATCGTACCAAATCGTACCCAGTGTGAACCTGGGCTTATGCTGTATTGTATTTTTGGTGGAAACTCCACTTTAAGTTAAGCAACACAGCCTGGTCACATCCCCGCCTCCAGCCCTTGATCAGAAGATAGCAGTAGACTGATGAGCTTGTTACCCTGCTCTCTTCTTCACTCAGAATGTTCCTTATCATATGCTAATGCTTGGCAGCACAATAAGTGAGTATTCTCTCTGCCATTCCAATCTCAGCCTGGGGCACTACTGCCAAGACTGTCAAGAAGCTAACAAGCCAAAATATATAGGTTAGTTACATAAAAAATTACATGTAATATGTAATTTGTGTTTTTATATCTGTCAAGAGAACAGGTTTAATGTGTACTGTTCTTTTTGTAATATAAAAAAGTTTGGATGGCTATGAATAGATCAGTGCTTAACAGTCGCCAATAGAGAATAAAATTAATAAAATCTGCTGCTACTACCATTCAAAGGCCTATGTTCTCCTTATAGCTGGAGGTCGACCAAGCTTTGATTAATGCTAAGGGTCAACCATGGCATATGATGTACAAGCTGGTGGCTGTCACAAGTTAGCAGCAGAAGCACAGTCAGATATAGCCCAGATGAAGGATTGTAGCTGCCTGCTGAGACCTCAGTCACAAGTAGTTTATTTACAGAGGATGATTTAAACAGCCGATGGAAGTGATTCAGTCTGCTGACCCAAAGCTCAAGATTTATAAAAGGTTTTTCTGCCTACTTAAAGGCTCACTCCAGCCAAAAATGGAAAAAAAATAACTGGGATGTATATATATATATGTATATATGTATATGTATACACACATACACACACACACACACACACACACAGAGGGATATATATATATATATATATATATATATATATATATATATATATATATATATATGTGTATATATATATATATATATATATATATATATATATATATATATACAGTATATCCCTCTGTGTGTGTGTGTGTGTATGTATGTGTGTATATATATATATATATATATATATATATATATATATATATATATATATATATATATATATATATATGAATTAAAGAATGTTTGCTGTGGTTTCCTGTTTTTTAAATTATTCTTTGCCTTCATAAAGTGAACCTGGCAAGCATTTTAAACTTTTAATGCAAAAGGTTTTTGTGAGGTGATTGCAATTAATTACTGATGCAATTGCATTGTACAGAGGGATATAGATTCCTTGTTTAGTACTGGAATTTAGGGAGCTTGCAATCCAAGGTCCTTATCTTACATACACTGGCCAATTTGCACAGGAGCCAATTAACCTACCAGCATGTGTTCGAAGTGTCATAGGAAATCATAGTAACCAGAGGAAACCCATGCAGGCACAGGGAGAATACATGCAAACATACACAGAGTGGGGCAGATCCACAGAGCGAGTACGCCGGTGTATCTACTGATACGCTGGCGTACTTTCAAATTTCTTGCGTCGTATCGTTGTTTTGAATCCTCAAAACAAGATACGATGGCTTCTGGGTTAAATCCAACAGGTGTACGTCTTCGGGCGCCTTCGGATCTAAGACGCAAATCTCCGGCGTCCGCTGGGTGGCGTTCACGTCATTTTCCGCGTCGGGTATGCAAATTAGCTATTTCCGACGATCCACGAACGTACGAGCGGCCGTCGCATTTTTTTACGGCGTCTCTAGTCGGCTTTTTCCGGCGTATAGTTAAAGCTGGTATTTCGTCGCGTATAGTTAGACTTGCTATGTTAAGTATGGCCGTCGTTCCCGCGTTTATTTTGATTATTTTTATTTTTTTTGCGTAAGTCGTCCGTGAATCGGGATGGACGTAATTCACGGCTATGTTAAAAAAAATTACGTCCTTGCGACGTCATTTAGCGCAATGCACGGCGGGAAATTTATGACAGCACATGTGCAGTTCATTCGGTGCGGGGACGCGCTTCATTTAAATGAAACACGCCCCCTACTCGCCGATTTGAATTAGGCGCCCTTACGCCGCGAGAGATAGACTACGCTGCCGTAACTTACGGCGCAAATTCTTTGTGGATTCGAAGTTTAAACAGGTAAGTTACAGCGACGTAGCGTATCTCCCATACGATGCGCCGGTGCAGATCTCTGTGGATCTGCCCCATAGTGTCCTGACTGGGATTCGGACCAGGTGCCCCACAATCCTCCCTGTGGGTCAGTGCAGGCTACAGTATATTGAAGGTGGCACTGTGCTGTTTTTTAAGGCTGATGGAAGCCCATTGAGGGATAGTTGTGCTCTTCTCAATAATCCAGGCAGCCACCTTGGAGAGAACAGTGTATCTTGTAGGATACTGAAATCCCACAAGATTTGGGGGCCATCCTGACTAAGTATTATATGAAAGTAGACATGTGCACTTTAAAAAAGTTTCAGAATTTCGTTTTGTCCGAAAAATACAATTACTTAGTTACTTCTGAAATTAGTTTTTATTTTAGTTTTTTCGTGAAAATATTTATTAGTCCGGAAATACGAATGAATTAAGGTCAAATCTGTCATTGCAGGCTTATGGTGTCTGTCGAATGTTCTAAGAAGATTTGACGAAGCAGCTAAACTGTACAACGCTGCAATCGTACATTTCTGTTTGAATTCTCCACCCACAAGCAGTAGTTGAATTCTAATGTTGTATGACTAGTAATAATTATATTTATTAATTATTATTACTAGTCAACCAACATTAGAATTCTTCTATAGCTTGTGGGTGGAGCATTTGACCATAAATGTCTACTCGCTGCGATCGTATGTTTTCAGCTGCTTCTTCGAATCTTCATGTCTCTATAATGTTGAATCTTTTCTCTCTATGTCGAATAATCTTGGACTAATAGAGTTAAGGTTAGGCACATTCAACTGCAGGTTCGATAGAGACAGATCACTATTGTCACAGTTACGTCAAATCTCCTATTTATATCGAACTGTTGTCGCAACAAAACAAAAATAAAGCATTTTTTATGTCGGATCTTTCAGATTTCGAATTCTGCACATTCATTATCGTTTGTTAAAAGGAATGCGTAAATCCCCAAAATTTGTCTAATGAATAGGAGATTCTGCATTATTCAGTGTACCCATAGTGTGGGAGTATGATAGGGACAGGCCCCACTGGTTAGGGAGAGAGTAGGAATAGAATTAGGGGGAAGTACCTGTTGAGGAGGGAAAAAGTAAGTTTCCCCTTACAGAGTGACTGTTCTGTCGGCTTCCTGAAATAGTCTCCAATTGGCAGCCAGATATCTGCATGGACAGTTCGGGATCACAGTGTAAACCAGCATATAATAGCCCCTCCGACGGAAGTACTCCTGTGGCATTCTGTGGTATGGAAATGTCTTACATTATTATTATTTATTATTATTAATTAGTATTTATATTGCAACAATAGTTTAAGCAGTACAGTAAAACCTTGGTTTGTGAGCATAATTCGTTCCAGAAACATGCTTGTAATCCAAAGCACTTGTATATCAAAGCATTTTTTTTACAGGGTATAAAAGAGAAGAGAGGCGCCTCTAAGTGTAGCAATAAGTTGCTAAATGTTGTACCTTCATTAAATGTAACCATATTACTCAGGGCTCAAGTCCTGCGGGAACGGAGTTCCTGCACTTTTTTCACAGCAGGAACTCTGTTCCCTTTGCAGGACTAGAGCAGCCGAGCCGCCCAAGCCAATCCTTCACTAAGCGGCGATGCCCAGCTCGAGTCACTGTCAGGGGCAGGCGAACCATAGTAATCCTTTATGTTACTGGCCGCTTCCTGTATATGGATTCATCAGGTAGTGTGCGGGTATTCCGTCACTTCCTCGATGCCGCAATGTCTCCTGGGAGCTTTTGTCATTGTTCCCAGGAGACATTGCGGTGGTCTGTCGCGAGTTATCGCGGGATTTAGAAAGACCTCCGCACACTCTAAGGCCTAGTACACACGAGAGGATTTTTCCGCGGAAACGGTTCTCCGGACCGTTTCCGCGGATAAATCCTCTGGCGGATTTTGATCTCATGGTTGTACTAACCATGAGATCAAAATCCCCACGGAATTCCGTCCGCGGTGACGCGTCGCGCCGTCGCCGCGATGATGAAGCGGCAACATGTGCGACGCTGTCATATAAGGACTTCCACGCATGCGTCGAATCATTACGACGCATGCGGGGGATGGATTCGGACGGATTGATCCGGTGAGTCTGTACAGACCAGCGGATCAATCCGTTGGAATGGATTCCAGCGGATCGATTTCTTAGCATGTTAAGAGATTTTGATCCGCTGGAAATCCATCCCCGGGGGAAAAATTCAGCGGAAAAATATCCGCTGGATTGTACACACCAGGGGATCTATCCGCTGAAACCGGTCCGCGGATCAATTTCAGCGGATCGACCCTCTCGTGTGTAGGGGGCCTTAGGCACAGTGGATAAAAAAAACATGCGGTTTAGTAATTATGCATATGAGCGTATCATTTTTTTTTGGTGGGGGAGTGGATCTTGGGTGGGAGTTCCCACACTTTTTTCCCCGGTACTTGACCCCTGATATTACTACAATTAGAGGCTCCTCTCTTCTTTTGTTATACTCAGTTGTGTAATGACGCTACTCTTATATGAAGACATCGCTTGCATATTAAGGCAAAATGTATTAAAACATTTTGCTTGTCTTGCAAAACGCTCTCAAACTAAGTTACTCCTAAACCAATTTTTTACTATACTTTACAATGTAAAGGGGAACAATACAATTACAATACATTTCAATACAGACAGAATAGGAGGGTCCTGCTTATGGAGTTTATAATCTAAATCAAGGGAGTAGGTGGTACAAAAGGTAATAGCTGCAGGGAATGGTCTGATGGAGGGGGCTCGAATATGGTTCTGAGGTGGAGGTTGGGTATGCTTCCCTGAATAGGTGAGTTTTCAAGGATCGCCTAAAGGTGGACAGGGTAGGAGCTGACAGGACACACTGGGGCAGGGAGTGCCAGAGAATGAGAGGCTCTGGAGAAGTCCTAGAGCATGGGAGGAGGTAACAAGGGAGCTAGAGAGCAGGAGTTTTTGGGAGGAGCAGAGAGGACGATTTGGGCAATATCTGCAGATGAGGTTGGTGATGTAGCTGGGGTTGATGTTGTGGGTGGTCTTGTATGTTGTGGTTAGTATTTTTTTATTATTTATACGATGGTGTAGGGGGAAGCCCGTGAAGAGATTGGCACAGAGGAGCAGCAATTATGGATTGGTTAGTAAGGTGTATTAGTCTAGCAGTAGCATTCATTATAGACTGAAGGGGGATAGCCTGTGTAAAGGTAGACCAGTGAGGAGGGAGTTGCAGTAGTTAAGGTGGGAAATAACTAAGGAGTAAATAAATTGTTTTGTGGTGTTGTTAGTCAGGAGGGGGGGCAATTCTGGAAATGTTTTACGGAGGTTAAGGCAGCAAGATTTAGCCAGTGATTGTATGTGGGGGCTGAAGAAGAGGTCAGAGTCTAGGATTACACCGAGCACCCTGGCGTGTGTGGAGGGACCAATGGTTGCGACGTTGATCTCAATGGTAAAGTCATGGGGAGGGGATCGAGGAGAAGGAAATATTACAAGCTCAGTTTTAAAAAGATTGAGTTTGAGGAAGTGGTGTGACATCCACACTATTAGCTAGATTCAGCAAGATTGCCTTAACCTTAAGGCGGCGTAGCTTAGCGTGTTTAGGCTACGCCGCCGTAAGTTAGCGAGGCAAGTACTTGATTCTCAAAGTACTTGCCTGCTAAGTTACGGCGGCGTAGCCTAAAGCGGGCGGGCGTAAGGGCGCCTAATTCAAATTTGTCTGAGGGGCCGTGTTTTATTATAATGAGGCTTGACCCGACGTGATTGAGTTTTTATTCGACCTGCGCATGCGCCGGGCGCCTACATTTCCCAGTGTGCATTGCGGCTAAGTCCGCCGCACGGGCCTATTGATTTCGACGTGGAAGTAAACGACGTAAATCCCTATTCACGGACGACTTACGCAAACAACGTAAAAATTTCGAATTTCGAAGCGGGAACGGCGGCCATACTTTAACATTACTATTCCATCTATTTGATGGAATAACTTTAGGCCTGCTAATGCGTTATGTAAATGGCGTAAATGTACTGCGGCGGCCGGGCGTACGTTCGTGAATAGGCGTATCTACTGATTTACATATTCTACGCCGACCGCAATGGAAGCCCCACCTAGGGGCCAGCCTAAATATTGCAACCTATGATAGGATAGCGCAAGCCGTCGTATCTTAGATATGTTTAAGCGTATCTCTGTTTGAGAATACACTTAAACATAGGTCGGCGCAGATTCTGAGTTAGGTCGGCGTATCTACCGATACGCCGACCTAACTCTACCTGAATCTAGCTATATGTTGCTCAGTAAGTTTGTGATGCATGAGGAGATTGAGGGTGTGAGTTGAGGAGTTGAGAGGTAGATCTGGGTGTCATCAGTATAGAGGTGATATTGGAAGCCATGTGAGGTTATTGGCCCAGGGAAGAGGTATAAGAAAGAATAGGAGGGGCCCAAGGACGGAGGCTTTAAGTACCCCAACAGAAAGAGAAAGAGGAGCATAGGAGATGGTATTATAAAGAAACTTGAGGCTAAACGGCACCCACTTCTGCCTGAAGATGTTTATGACCTGCAACATATATGGTGACATTGCTGTAAATTGCCTTATTACTTCTTATGAACGAAATCCTCTTGTCTTTTATGTGTCCCAACAATGGACCACCTCTCCATATGAATGAACAGGATTTTGTCCACTTATACACAGAAATAATAATGTAGTTACTGGAGTTTTTAGGGCCTTGTGACAAAACCGTCAATGGACAGCCAAAAAGCCACATTGCCAGGAAGGGACATGGCTGTTGGAAAAAGGACCCTCCCTCTCTTCAGTGCCCTTGGGACCTGGCATGTCACATGACCAGGGCTCAAGTCCTGCGGGAACGCGTGGGAACGGAGTTCCTGCACTTTTTTCACAGCAGGATCTTAGGGCCAGATCCACAACCAGCGGGCGCAACGTAACTTTTGTGATTTAAGTTACACCGCCGCAAATTGCCCAAGTTAGTGCCCGATCCACAAAGCACTTACCTGGAAATTTGCGGCGGTGTATCCTAAATCAGTCCGGCGCAAGGCGGGCCAATTCAAATGGTGGCGAGTCCCATTTAAATTAGCCGCGCTCCCGCGCCGGACGTACGCATGCTCCCGACGCTATTTTCCCGACGTGCTTTTCGTTACGTTACGTTGCGCTGAGTTTTGTGAATCGCGACGTGTAAAAAAAGAGATGCGGCGGGGAAAAAAAAATGTAAAAAAAAATTTGACAGCGACGCGGGAAAGACGGGTATACTTTTACATGGTGTACTAACTTTACACTTTGTAAAAGTAGCCCTATCTTTGCGACGGCAAACTAACACTTACGGCGACTTAACGAAGGGAAAAAGCTTTGTGGATCTCCGTAAGTGCTAATTTGCATACCCGACGCTGGATTACGACGAGAAATGCCCCCAGCGGCGGCCGCGGTGCTGCATCCTAAGATCCGACAGTGTAAGTCCATTACACCTGTCGGATCTTAGGACTAGCTATGCGTAACTGATTCTATGAATCAGCCGCATAGATAGAAACAGGGATACGATGGCGTATCTCTTTTGTGGATCAGGCCCTTAGTTCCCTTTGCAGGACTAGAGCAGCTGAGCCGCCCGAGCCAATCCTTCACTAAGCGGCGATACCCAGCTTGAGTCACTGTCAGGGGCAGGGGAACCTTAGTAATCCTTTATGTTACTGGCCGCTTCCTGTATATGGATTCATCGGGCAGTGTGCCGGTATTCCGTCACTTCCTCGATGCCGCAATGTCTACTGGGAGCTTTTGTCATTGTTCCCAGGAGACATTGCGGAGGTCTGCCGCGAGTTATCACGGGATTTAGAAAGAACTTGCTTAAAGTTCCCGTGATAACTCGCGGCAGACCTCCGCAATGTCTCCTGGGAACAATGACAAAAGCTCCCAGGAGACATTGCGGCATCGAGGAAGTGACGGAATACCCGCACACTACCCGATGAATCCATATACAGGAAGCGGCCAGTAACATAAAGGATTACTAAGGTACAGTGGATCGAAAAAAAACAAAACATGCGGTTTAGTAATTATGCATATGAGCGTATCATTTTTTTTTTTTGGTGGGGGAGTGGATCTTGGGTGGGAGTTCCCGCACTTTTTTCCCCAGGACTTGACCCCTGCACATGACCAAGGATTTAGGAGAATATTTGGGCCATTTATGGTTTTTAAAAAAATCCAGTTGCCATTGCTGACTTCCTTTATCTGAAATGCTAGTTACCTGGTTGTCTTTTCTTTCAGTACTTTTTTTGAGGCATAGACATGGAACAGAGCAAAGATATACCTGTGGTCAAATCCCAATAGCGTGTACATGTATTTGAACTATCAGGTGCTAAAGGGGTATGACCACATTTTAACACTACAAATTCTGGATGGATCCTCTTAGCATTTTTCGAAATATATGTGAACTAAATATCCATGTTTTTTCACTGAATAGTTTGCTTGGAAGGGTGTAGCAGTGTGCAGAGGGTTCATCCAAAATGTATAGACATGAAAGCAACATGCAACAATCAAAACCACTGTGAATACGCATACCTGCCCCAGGTCATGTGACTTCGAAAATAACCATAACCGCTAAGAAATAGTATTCTTAAATGGAGAGATGATCAGTGGCATCCTCCACATTTCTCTCAATACAGGTCCCCTTTAAGCAACAGTAAGACTTTGATATCCATCTCTCTACTTGAATTTCATTAAGCTTCTGCCTCATCCATCTGTTTTCCCACACTGCTACCCAAAGTAATCTTGTCAAAGGTTCCTCCACTATAGCGATTGTACATACAATGCCATTATTGCCTTCAGATTTGGCGATAAAAGTGGATTATATCGCATTATTCCACATGAAATTGTCAGACCACAACTGATAATCCTCTGCACTGTGACTCCTGAGATACTGATATTAAGCTCACTACTGCTAAATACAATTATTTTTTATTTTTTTCTGTATATAAAAAATACATTCATATCATCATTGTTCCAGTTAAAGGATGTGAAGCTATGCAATCTATCCATTTTCTTTTTTTATCCAAAAGTCAATGAATCTTTGACTTGTGTACAGTTATAATCAATTTTATTCTGTAAGCATAACAAAAAAAAAAAAATGTTATTGCATATTTGATACATTTGTAATTTAAATACAATGGGTTGATTTATGAAAACTGGAGAGTGCAACATCTGGCGCAGCTCTGCATAGAAACCAAACAACGTCCAGGTTTTATTGTCGCTTAATTGAACAAGCTGAAGTTAGAAGCTGATTGGCTACCATGTATAGCTGCACCAGATTTTAGTAAATCAACACCTAAATTTCCATGCTTTTTTCAGTATTTTTCTTATTATTATAGGAAGCTGTGACCTTGGACTTGCAATCCCCCAGCATAGAAGTAATGTGATCATAATGGCTGAGCAAAATTGGGAGTGTTAACTTTACTGAAATTTCTGTGAAAATTGGGACATTTTGCCATTTTGTCATTTGGCAAAATGCATTCTCATCAATACAAAAAAAGCTAAATAAAGAAGAACACCAGTCAAAAGTGAAGAATAAAAAATAATTGCTAATTTAAAAAAAAAAAAACATTCTGCAATACTTACCTTGAGTCCAGAGCTTCTTTCAGTACTTCTTGTCCGCAAAAGGGATGTTTTCATTCAGCTCTTCTGGTTAGCATCATTAAACCCGCTTCCTCTGAGTCCAGACTGTAGTAAAAGTTTGGTGAGAGACGATTCGCGCTTTTCAGTCTTTGCGCTTTTCAGTCTTCGTGCTTTTCAGTCTGTTACAGCGTGACGAATGTACTATCTCCATTACAAACGCTAGTTTTAACCAGAACGAGTGCTCCTGTCTCATAACTTGCTTCTGAAAAACGACAACGTGAAAAACGACAACGTGAAAAACGACAACGTGAAAATTTAGAGCATGTTCTAAATTTTTAATGGCCATTTTTAACGTCGAGAAAAATGCTCTGGAGCCTACACACAATCGTTTTTAATGACCATTTAAAAAAAAGGCGTTTTTCTTGTCATGAAAAACGGTCGTGTGTATGCGGCATAATATCTGATCCAGGTCATACGCAGGGAAATCCAAACTAGAAAAACAGGGCAGACAAATGGGGGGCTCGATCAGGAACAATGCATGTATCACTGTCTCTATCACAAGCAAGTGACAAAGCATTTGGCTTACTTGGTGACTGACTATACCAATCACCTTGCAGGTGGACACAGACAGGGAGAATGCAATAGCCAAAACCTGAATACTGGAATGAGCACTTAAGTGATCCTGACAGGCTGATATCAGATATAATTCATGTACTTACTTATATTAAAAAACTAAATGTAATGTTTTAATATTATTAAATACGGAGCTGCATTAATTTGTGTTCTTTATAACTGGCCTAAAGTTAATTTTTAAGGTATGTTTTAAATATCTCTATGGAATAGGGAAGTATATTTTCCTTCTTTTTTAAAAGCTAACATTATTATTATTATTATTATTATTATTATTATTATCATTATTATTATTTCTATTTTAACAAAAAGTATTTCTTTCTAGGTGTACAGGAAGCAGTGGCAGCCCATCCATTAGGGGTACAAAGGTGCCGCCCCCTATCCATGCATCCGGCCCCCTGATCTACATGCAGGGTGCCGGACTATGGATTCCAATGGTGGGGGTGTGTTTTTTTGAAGCACGTGATTTGAGCCGGAGGCTCTAATAGGCTTAAAAAAAGGGTAGGCCTGGGCGCAGTTCGCCCACCCAGTGTGTGATGATAGCAAATTAATATTTGCGATTTTACACTAAATCTTCCCGCCAATCAGGAAGTGCTTGTGAGACCCGTTTCCTGATTGGCCAAAATGTTGAGTGATCCAATTGGATGCCTAGGAGGAGGAGAGAGGAGACACACAGCGGCTTGCACAACGGAAGCCGATGTGATGGAGGAGAGGACACCGGAGCCGCTGCCCGCAGCCTGCCACCTAGATGGGGTCTGCCGTTCTCGAGGACACCGGAACCGCTACCCGCCACCTAGATGGGGTAAGGTGCCAAGCCAACCAGAAGACAGCAGAGGGAGTGTAGTGCCGCTGCCAGGGGTGTTTTTTGCCGCCCCCCCCCAAAAAAACTACCAATCGCCACTGGCAGGAAGTAAAGGAAAATCTCCCCAATTACTACAGAAAGAGCAATAAAAACCTGACTGTCCATCACTAAAAAAGTTTTTTTTGCAGAGTTTTGTTTTAAATAAAACTATTCCCAGCAGAGGCTGAGTGGTAGAATAACAAACTGATATCAATAAAAGATTTATAAAAAACGCTTTCATCAAATATTGGTAAGATTGTGTTTCCTGTTTGACTCCATCTAAGGTTGCCAAAACATTTCCCTTTCCTCTAACATTCTAGCAATCATCAAAGGCCGTTAAGTTAATCAGAGACAGGAATTTAAAATATGGAGACATCATTTATTGAATAAGTGTACTATTTAATGTGATATTACCTTCCTGCACAGACAGTGCAGCCTTCACACGTCCTTGAAGTTGATTAAATTTATCACCTCTTTAATTTAGGGAATACTAAACTCAAGACATAATCTAGCATTGCATCTTATATCACCGGCCTGGGGACTTCAGAAAAATTTGATTTGACGTGACATTGTATTGCTAGAACATTTCTACTAGTGTACACATTTCGAATGCCAATCATATATGTCCTCTGTGACATATGAGAGTGAGTCCTAGCTTTATCAGCCAGATGAACATCTATTAAGGACTTTTTGTATGTGAAACCTAAATTTGTATTTGATTATTGAAAGCTTCAAGTGCACATAAACCCACATCACAAAAAACTAGCAATCAATGTTGTTCATACTCTTTCAGTCACTATGAGATTAGTTTTCTGTATTCTGCAAAAATCCTGGTTGATTCTGCTGTTCTCCATATCTACCTTATGTCCCCAATTCAGCTAGGGATTTACCAGAGCAGTGTTGGCAGCTCTGCACATGCTCAGTTTTCAGTAAATTTTCTCCCTATCACATCTGAGCAGCCCATGTGACTCTAGAATCACATATGTGGACTTATACACAGTGGTAAATAACGGCATACTCCCTCCCTCCTTCTCCATGTCCACCAGCTAAACACAATGCGGGGTGACAAATTACATGTAGATTGATGGAGGCTTCACCTCCCTCTTATTTTAAGACACAGGCTGGAGTGGAGTGACACGGCCTGTGACGGGCAGAAATCTGCCCACACCATGTTATTGCCAAAAATAATAAAGATTGGATTTCAAATATGTATTTGTATGACAATTTAAAACGGTTTATTGATAAAACTTTTTTACTCTGTATCCCAAAAGGCTGTTTTTTTTTATATTTTAAACATGTGACCAGCAGCAGAGGTCTAGAAGCTCCTCCTGCGTATGTTTCCCTGCAGACAGACTGGGAAGATCTGGGTCATGTGAAAGCTTTATATCGATTAGGAAAAGGTAATTGCAATGCAACCTGGAAGGGGATGTCTTACAGAGTATTCGGGGCATTATAGTTTCGCATGGCAGTCAAATTCCATCCCTTACCTTGGCATTAAATTGACCCCTTCTTGGCAACACTCTATCCAATTATTCACAACTTTTTTCTTAGTTACTGCAGGAGTTGGAACAATGGTCTCCAGGTTGTCTCTCCTGGATGGGTAGAATAGCTTCACTTAAAATGGTAGTGCTCCCCAAGATCCTTTACTATTTTCATGTTCTACCTATAGCAGTCCCTTCACAAGAGCTACAGAGATTTCAAGCCTAGTTATTGAAGTTTATTTGGGGACTGAAAAAGGATAATTGTAAGTTCTGTATATAATTTTATTCTATTTTGTATGTATTGCCCACTGCCCTCACTGTGCACTCGGCACTAATAATGGTTTCATTACATGTTTGCATTCTTTCGAGTCCTGATTAGAATAAGTCTGTATATGTTACGCCCCTTGTTACCATAAACGTACAATTGTAATATTAATGTGATACCTATGGAATCATGTGTATAAAAAACCTTCAATTGCGTCATAATAAAGCAGAGATTTGGAAAGATGCTGAGTGTATCTTTTGTGTCTGTTCCCTACTGCAGTAGTTATTATTAATTTTGAATTTTGAATCAATATGAGGATAGGAGTTGCCTATCTATAAAATGTCCATGTCAGGGCCCTAGGGGGCGTAGATTAGCCTGGCGCACGCTATATACTTTGCATGAGCTTGGGGGGGCTGGAGGTCCCAGAACTTAAACAATACTATAGAGCAGCACAGATGGCCCAGTTGGTTTAGATATATACCTCCCCGTTCTGACCAGAGTGGGGTGGCCCTAGAGGAGCAGGCTTGCAGAGTTTTCTTCATTGACCTTTTTGATGTGGATCCCAAACCGATTGGAAAAAATCAGTGGTAGCTATCAGCTATTGATGAAAAATAAACCGACATGGATCATGCTCAACGAAAGGCTGGTCAGTATTTTGCAGGACAGGACTGCTAAATTTGACCATGTTTGGGGTCCTTGGATTAAGTATCTCCAACTTCCAGCCGACTGAGGGGTGGAGGCGGGCTTTCAGACAGTCCTTCTTTTGCTTTGTCTCCGTCTTCCCCTCTTTGTCTTCTTTTGTTCCTTTCTTTGTCTTCTCTTCCTTCTAATTCCCCCTTCTTCTTCTCCTCCTCTTCTTTCTTGGATTTGCACTTCCCTTTTCATTAAGTTGTGTTGCTTCCACTTGTGGTTGAACATTATCTATTCTCACAGCCCATGCCGGCTAGCTGGCGGGCAGTAGTGAAGTATGGGTTCTAATGTTCCCCCTGGTGGGGGTTTTCTGAGTGGGATTGCTGTTTTCTCTATGAGAACCCCCTTTTTATTTTATGTTGAATTCTAATCTATATGTAAATAGAAAACAATTCAGGAGGAATTAAGAGAAAAATTGGACTTTGTAGGCACCTTAACCTCCCTGGCGGTATGATTCTTTCAGAAAAAACATGCTGAAAGCGGTACCATTATTTGCAAGGAAATTTGGCGTTTTATATTGTAGGTCTGTAATTTTTAGAAATAACTCACTTAAATCTGACCAAACAAGATTCTAATAGGCATCCCGGGTATGACATTTTTTTAAAAACAAAATTATAAATTATAATATAATAAATAATTATAAATAATTATAACAAATAATAATATAATTATAATAAAAATTATTCAATAATGTAATCAAATTAAAATCACTGAAATTTGCTCAGTTGCAGAATTGTTGCTGTCATTATTTTTATTTTTTTATGACGAATTTCCCCACAAATCGCTATCGCACAATTCTGCAAGTGATTATAATTTATTATCGCTGTTTTTTAGCTGATCTAAAACCATTTTTGACATAAAGGGACACTTTTGGTTGCTATGGACAATCTACAGTTTGCAGGGAGAAAGAAAAGTTTTTATTATATAAAATGACATGCATGACACTGGGCAGACCACTAGGGACAAGGGGGGTGTGTTTTTTTTACATACAGTACTGTAATCTATAAGATTACAGTATACTGTATGTAAGGTGTTTGTTTACGTTTTTGAATTTGGCGCCGTTCTCCGTCCCCGTGCGTCGTAACGTCGCAGGGAATGGAGATCGGCGTCACACGGAGGCACTATGTGAATCGAGCGAGGTCCCGCTCGCTCACACAGCGCGGTGGCATCGCTGGATCCAGGGACAAGGTAAGTAAAAAGTGCCTGTGGATTCAGCGAGGCAAGCCGAGGCTGACTCAGGGTTACCGATCGTAGCAGGAAAATCTAACCCCGAGTCAGTCTCGGGAACACCGCCAGGCAGGTTAATATAAAAATACAAAATGTAATGTTTCACAGAGAAATAACATCTAAATACATATAAAATAAGAATAGAAAATTATAGGTAAAAACAATACAGTACAGAATTGGGAACAACCAGTGACCCTCTAACAGGAGTAACTCAATAATGGTGTAGGCAATTGGCTACAGAGATGTCTATATAGTAATTGCCTATATTGAGTATAAATATCTCCTCGATAGGAGGTCCACCGAATCCACAATGAAAGACTTGTGCTCTACATGTTTTGCGATATATAATCGCTTCATCAGGAGCCTCTAAATTGTATAGAGAGGTAAAAACAGGTTTCAGTTAAATTGTCATATACAACGACATTAGTTTGATTTTAAACAAAGTCAAACCATAAAACATTATAATGTGAAACGCTCACCAAAAATGTATTGATGCTGCTTTAAACGTGTTTATAGAACCGCCCACCCCATATATTGCAGTGCTGGTTGCCTGATATGGTACACCCCTAATGGCAGTGGGGTGAAGACCCGATTGATGGATGAATTGGACCCAAAAGTCATTTTTAGGATTATGGACCCAGACAGCGGGCTCAATGTGTGGCCACCCAAGCCATCGGCATAGACGGGCCAGCTACTCTCAATCCAGGAAGCTGGCTGATTCCCTGTCATTTCCGGTGGCAAAATGAGACACCATATTTTAGGTAGTCTCTCTTAGTACGTTCGCTTCAACACTCGCACCTGCGGTGCATGCGCACAGTGCGTCTTTTTTGGCCAGCTCGCGTTACGTTGATCGTCTTCGACGTGCAAACGAGCGGACGTTTCCGACGTGCACCCGAGCAGACTGCGTATATAAGCGGGGCTGTGACACCACTCCTCAGATGCTGTCGGGGAGTGGAGCCACAATCTTCACCTCGCTGTTTTGTTGGTCCTGGACAACGTTTTTGTAGGTGCTCGACACTTGGAGGTGGGTTATCCAATTTCAGCATCAGTCCAATTTGGACTCTGCTTTCAAGTTTGACTTCCCTTTGTTGTTTTCCATGGTCAATCATGGCAAATTTACCCTTGTATTTTGTTAGATCCCTGAGAGGTGGTTAACGGCGGGTGTTTCTATACCCTGATTAACAGTTCTTGGGACTGCATCTCTGCCTTACAGACTCATCCCTTTTTTAACAATTTGCAAGTAAGAGCCTTTTTCTTTTCTACCTGGGGGTAGTTTAATACTGGCAACAACATCCAACAGTTTTATTATTACTCATTATTATTTTTCAATTTTATTTATGTTTCCTCAGAGACCTCTTCAATACTCAGGCTCCTTGCTAGGTATTTACCACTTAGCTACAAAAAGGTCATCCACAACCCAAAATTATCTTTAACCCCCAATTTGGCGCATCCACCTAAGGTAAATGTTCTCATTGTCCTACTTTTTCCCCCTTTTTTTATATTAAAATAGGACATACCCATATGCATATATTGTTTATAATTACCCTTATAGGCAACTTCTCTTTAACATCCTCATATGGGTCATGACTTTGTCTCTGGCCTTTACAATAAGTATTCAATGATATGTTTGGTGCCTGTTGTGGCATTCAACATGTACATGTATTGCACATGTACACCTCTCATTATTACAATTTTATACTCTATGTACTATCTATTTAAATCCAGAAAATACCCCCTGTTTGTCGATCACCCTACGTCTAGTCCAGGGCCTCTCTATCAACACATCAGTTTTATCCTGACACTTATGTATGTGCCTGCAAAGATTTCTTGTCCGGTGTTTTGCTATATATAGTTACATTATTGTTACAGTAACAGGCCATATTCAATAACTTCATAGCTATGCTTTTCTACAAATTCTCTTTTAGCTACCCGGCGCATTCCCACATTCTGCCTTGCTGCACCTTTTGGGTCCAATTCATCCATCATTCGGGTCGCCACCCCACTGCCATTAGGGGTGTACCATATCAGGCAACCAATATATTTGATTTCTCTTTTATACCTGTTTTTAATGTTTTGCTATGCTCCACCTGTGTTGTGGACCCTATTTTGGACCATAAAAATATTGAAACAGAAAATAATTACAATGCCATCATCCATATACAGAAATAGAAGGGACAATGCTAATTTAACAGTGTGTGCTTAGTATCACTTTAAAGCTCCAGTCAGGTATAAAATACACAAATTAAAGGGTTTGTAAAGGAAAACATTTTTTTTTTCATAATAAGCATCCTTTACCTGCAGACATTCCTCTTTTCACTTCCTCATTGTTCGTTTTTGCTCAGAAGTTGCTCTATTTCTTCTCTGTTCTGTTCACTTCCTGCTTGTCTGATTTTACTGACCACCGTGAAGGGAGGCTTTACTGCGGTGGTCAGTGACGTGCTCGCCCCCTCCTGGGAACTACATCTGTGTGGCAGGACGCTCTCTACGTGTTAGAAACTTCAAGGAGGTGTGAATTACTGGGCGTGCCGCAATGCATACTGGGAAATGTAGTTCTTACATGAACGAGCACCGCAAACCAGGAAGTGAATGAGAGAACAGAAACTAGAATGCCGGAGGTCATATAGATGAAGGAATTTAATAGGTATTTACTCGTTTTTTTAACAGAATCATTACACTATTCTGTCTGTCCACCTTGCAGACATTGGGCCAAATCCTCAAAAAACCTGCCTAACTTAACTTTCAGGCGTTAAATTTCTACCTAAGTGCCCGATCCACAAAGCACTTACCTAGAAATTACACGCCGTGTAACTTAAGTGCCTCCGTCGCAAGGCGGTCGTCTGATCGAGGGGGCGATTCCTATTTAAATGAGGCGCGCTCCCGCGCCGGACGTTCGGCGCATGCGTGTGACGTCATTTTTCCCGACGTGCATCGCGCGAACGTACTTTACGTCGGGCTTTGTGGATTGCGACGGGACAATAAAGTTGCGTCGGGTAAAAAAAAAGTTACGCGCCGGGAAAAAAAATTCTAAATTAAAAAAAAAACGCGGCCAGCAGTTCCGCCTGCGTATCTCCGTTGAAGATTTGGCCCATTAATTTTAGGCAAAAAAAAATGTTTCCTTTACAACTCCTTTAAGCAACTCTGTATTTGTTAATACATTGTTAAAACATTTTTTAATTCAATATATTTAAACTGGTCAGCCCGTCTACACTGCCACAGCCTGGGAGAGGGAGATGCAGCACAATAAGCCAATCAGATGTACAGCTGCACTCATGTACTAACAAGCAGCATATTGACAGGAGATGAGAGCAGTGTGACAGAGAGATAGCTCTTCTGTCTGTTGCTTCTCTCTTCACTGTCCAGTCATGGACTAGCGGAGGGACAAAATCTGTAAGGGTTATTGAAATGCAGTAGAAAGGATAATTTAGGTCTCCTGTTCGCAGTAAAGGAAATTGTTCGAGCCAACACACAAACACAAGTGATTTTATTTCCATATATATTTGCGCTCGCTGGAATGTAATTGGAAGAAAATTGATGGCAACGCTCTTTTTTGGTCTTATACATTCAGATTTTTGTAACTGGATTTTGCACAACTGGCGTTCCCCGCCACTTGCCGCCTGCCCTATTGCAAAAAGTTGTCGGCAAAGTGGTTTCAATATCCTGACTGGACGTCATATGATGTCCTCAGGATATTGAGCCGATGCGCGCCCCCGGGGGCGTCTGACACCCCGCAACACCGATCTAGGTAAAGAGTCTCTGACGGAGACTCTTTACCACGTGATCAGCCGTGTCCAATCACCGCTGATCACCATATAAAAAAGAAGAGCCGGTTATCAGCTTTTCCTCACTCGCGTCTGTCAGACGCGAGTAGAGGAGAGCAGATAGGCTGCTCCTCTGACAGGGGGGGTTTGTGCTGATCGATTATCAGCACAGCCCCCCCCCCCCGAGGATGCTCACACTAGACCACCAGGGATGCCACTAGACCACCATGGATGCCACCAGACCACCGGGGATGTTTACCACCAGGTATGCCACCCTAGACCACCAGGGATGCCAATCAGTGCCCACAATGGATGCCAATCAGTGCCCACAATGGATGCCAATCAGTGCCCACAATGGGCATCACTGATTGGCAGGCATTGTTGTTTGGCACTGATTGGCATCCATAAGTACAACATAATACAGTACATCCGTGCCACCTATCAGTGCCCATCCATGCCGCCTATCTGTGCCCATCCGTGTCGCCTATCTGTGCCCATCCGTGCTGCCTATCTGTGCCCATCCGTGCTGCCTATCTGTGCCCATCCGTGCTGACTATCTGTGCCCATCCGTGCCGCCTATCAGCGCCACCTATCAGTGCCGCCTATCAGTGCCCCATCAGTGCTGCATATTAGTGCCCATCAATTCCACCTCATCAGTGCCACCTCATCGGTGCACATCAGTGCCGCCTTATCAGTGCCCGTCAGTGCAGCCACATCAGTGCCCAGCAGTGAAGGAGAAAACGTACTTATTTACAAAGTTTTGTAACGGAAACAAAAAAAAAAGCATTTGTTTTTCAAAATTTTCTGCCTTTTTTTTTTGGCTCCCTATTAAGTTTACCTTAAAAATGAATGAAAAGAAAATGTAATTAAAATAAATTAAGCACAGTTTGACCCACTTCAGTGTATACTAGATTGACAACTACATGCGGTGGGTGTGGTCCTAGGAGTGGTGATAAGAGGGATATCACATTATCTTTTTTATAACAGCACTTTATGTTATATTTGCACCTTATTTCAAACTTTTAACTCTTTATGGAAGTGATTAAACAGAAAATGTATGATGTATGATCGGCTGCGATCGGTGGCGTTCGGCTCTGCTCGGCTCCAGCGCCTCCCCACCTCAGGCCAAAAGAGGTAATGCACACCGCTTTGGCCTGAATCATGCTCCTTTTGCGAGACAACACTCGCAAACCAAGTCACGATTTTTTAAAATACAGTGCACCTATTGCAAATTGCTCGTTAACCGCATTACTCGCAATCTGAGGTTCCACTGTACTGCACATTTGTATATTAATAAGCTTGTGGTGTTTTTTCGTATATATTTTTTCTGCAATTACATTGTAATAGCATTGGATATAAAGTGGAACCTTGTGCCTCCTCATCAGTGCCCATCAGTGCCACCTCATTAGTGCCCATCAGTGCAGCCTATCATTGCCGCCCCCGCACACCTCACTGAAGGAGAAAAATTACTTATTTACAAAATTTACAAAATTTACTGACAGAAACTAAGAAAAACTTTTTTTCCCCCAAATTTTCGGTATTTTTTCATTTTTTTTGTAAAAAATAAAAAACCCAGCAGTGATTAAATACCACCAAAATAAATCTCCGTTTGTGTGAAGAAAATTCTTAAAAATGTATTTGGGTACAGTGTTGCATGACCGCACAATTGTCATTCAAAGTCCAACAGCACTGAAAGCTGAAAAATGGCCTGGGTAGGAAGGGGGTGATGGTGATTGAGGTGGTTAATTGATAGATCGCTGCACCAGTACAGTGGTCAATCATCAACCCTGTCCTCAGGGCCCACTTTCATGTATTACCTTGGGGAGATGCAGACTAGAATACTGCAATCACTGAGCAGCAAATGATTTCACCTGTGATGTATTTCAGTTATCTTGCAAACCTGACCTGTTAGTGGGCCCTGAGGACAGGGTTGATGAGCACCGTGTTAGTATATTAAAGCGGGGGTTCACCCTGTTAAAAAAAAAAAAAAAGTTTTTTTTTATTAGACCATTAAATTCGGCATCGTAGCGCGAGCTACGGTATGCCGGTCTTACATTTTTTATGCCCGTACTCACTGTGCTAGCGATGATTGAAGAATCCGGGGAATGGGCATTCCTATGGTGAGAGAAGGTGATTGACGGCCGGCCCTGGCACGTCACGCTTCTCCGGAAATAGCCGAAATAGGCTTGGCTATTCACGGCGCCTGCGCATAGCCTGTGCGCAGGCGCCGTGAATAGCCGAGACCTACTCCGGCTGTCTTCGGGGAGCGTGACGTGCCAGAGCCGGCCGTCAATCATCCTCCCTCTCCATAGGCACGCCCATTCCCCGCGGGAGTCGGATTCTTCAATCATCGCTAGCACAGTGAGTACGGGGATTAAAAATTTAAGACCGGCATACCGTAGCTCGCGCTACGATGCCGAATTTAATGGTCTAATGATGGAAAGGAGGGTGAACTACCGCTTTAAGTAAAGTGAATAACATTGATTATCTTTTTACAATGGCACCTGAAAGTGGGTAGGATATATTAGGCAAGTGAACATGTTGTCCCTGAACTTGATGTGTCGAAAGTAGTGCTGTTACTGATTACAATTTCCGTGTTTGATTAATCGCTTTTTTTTTTAATTGGTTAATCGACTAATTTCGATCCAACTACTTTTAGCTGATCTCCTTGCAGGCTGATTCCCAGTGCAGCTACCAACCACTGGAAAATGGATAGCAGGATACAAATAACACACAAAGGCAGCACTTGATGGGAATAGCATTAAAACTTTTATAGTCTTCAAGTAGGTTCAAAATAAATACTGCACTGGAGATAAAATTGATGTAGCTACATAAACTGTAAAAATTGTGCGAGTTAAGCCTCGTACACACGTTCGGATTTTTGTTTGATGGGAGTTGGCCGGGCACACCCATAGCATACACACGGCAGGACTTTTCTGCAAACTTTCCGAAAATCACGTGTTTTTTCTGCTCTTTTCTTCTCTTTACCGCCACCCTTTGGTCAACTTCTGCAATTGTTGGTTGATTTTAACATTGGTTCTGGGCATGCGTGTTTTTACTTCGGACAAAAGTCAGATGGATTTCTGTACACACGATAGGACTTTGCACCGTAGGACTTTTGTTACCGAAAAGTTTGCAGAGTGAACTTTTGTCCGATGAAAACCGAAAAAGTTTGTCCGATGGATCGTACACACGGTAGGATTTTTTTTAAAACTTGCTCATTTTGAAGTTTGTTGTCAAAAAGTCCTACCGTGTGTATGGGGCTTAATACCAAACGGTAGCAAAAGCAGTCATAAAAACATGTAGCTAAGTATGATACTGGTATAAAAATGTGTACAATGATACCACTGCTGAATCCAGATGAGGAGGGGTTAACATCAGTCCGTCAGCATGTAGATGTCCCGTGAAGGGAACTATCACAACTCCCAGTGGATGGTTGTAGAATCCCAGGTTGATAGAGGGAAGTGATAGAGGGAAGTGTAACAGCCCTTATGTGTGGCAGATAGTAAGGTCCCACCGGCATGCAGATATAAAGGCACTGCAAAGGAGCCCTTCAGATGGACACAGCAAGCCCCGCCGGTGTCCGTGACATCACCGGATCTCTGACTGAACTCCCTGAAGACCCGGAAGCTGACAGAGAGATGAGTACCGATCAAAAGAATTTTAATAGATCCAAAAAATTTACGATTAATTGAGGAATAAATAGTTAATTTCCACAGTCCAAGTTGAAAGCCTAAAAAATGGGCAAGCGTAAGGATTTGAGTGACTTTGACCAGCCCCAAATTATAATAGCTAGACAACTGGGTCAGAGCAACTCCTAAACTGCATTTGATGTGGGATGTTCCTGGTCTGCAGTGTTTAGGACTAAAAGAGGTCCAAGAAAGGAAAACTGGCAAACTGGTGACAAGGTCATGGGTGGCCAAGGCACATGGGGCGCTGCGGGAAGGCCGGCTGTATAGTCCGTTCCAATAGAAGAGCTTCTGAATCTCAAATTATTGAAAAAGTTAACGTTGTTCCAATAGAAAGGTGTCAGAACACACAATGCATCGCAGTTTGTTGTGTATGGGGCTGCGTAGTCGCAGACCGATCAGGGTGCCCATGCTGACCCGTGTATACAGTTGACCTGGTCTGATAATTCATGGATTTTGTTTTACTTGTGGATGGCCAGGTGCGTGTATGTCACTTACCTGTGGAAGAGATGGCACCAGGATGCACTATGGGAAGAAGGCAAGTCAACAAAAGCAGCATGATATTTTCGGCAATGTTCTTCTGGGATACCTTCGTTCCTGCCATATATGTGTAAGTTAATTTGGAGTCCAAGCCTCATTGGGTCAGGGCTGTTTTGGCATCAAAAGGGGGACCTACTCATTGTTAGGTGGGGGTTCATAATGTTTTGAATAAGCAGTGTAGGTAAGATGCGTCATGTGCACTGCTCTATGCACACTATTAAAATTCTTTTGATCATCTCTCCGCCGGCTTCCGGGTCTTCAGGGAGTTCAGTCGGAGATCCGGTGACGTTACGGACACCGGCAGGGCTTGCTGTGTCCATCTGAAGGCT